>NC_052103.1:2929407-2972544 GCF_012273895.1 Zerene cesonia
CATTGCATGCCACCGCACAGTTTACTGCTCCTAGTTCTAACTCCGTTGCGTATTCCATGAGTGCGCACAATCCTTCCTCATATACTAATCCTGTACCAGCTTCCTTTGGGCTTTCTAATACTCATCAAGTCACGTTCACAAATCCAGTAACGGCACCCCTTGTTAATAATATTAACCAAATCTCTAGCACTCTAGCAGGACTGCAATCAAACCTTCAAAATTTATCTGGCAATGTATCTGGAATGACTTTGGGTAGTTCGTTAGGTGGAACTGCGATAACGGGAACAATGGCAGGAGGAGGTCTGCCCAGTTGTTTGAATAATGTACCGACAAGCTTATCAAGTGGACTAACAAGTACTCTTGCGGGCATACAATCAAGTCTAACTGGTGCACTTGGTAATACATTGAGTAATCTTACTGGTGGCACTCAAATTGGGGGACTGAATACAAATCTTACGAGCACAAGTGTATATGGAACTGGAACGGGTACTTATACAAATCCTCTTCTAACTAGTGGCTTAGGAACCAATACAATGAATATTAAACTTAAACCCATGGATGAAATTGACCTGGGATTAGGTAGATATGGAACTAATAATCCAGCTATGATAAGGGCAGTCACTCCGGTAACTCCTCATCAACCAAGCTGGAGTTTAGGATTAGATAGCCAATTTCCAGATAGATTAGGAGGTTTAGAATCGAGTCTATATCATGACAGAGGTCCGAGAAATATGAGACTTTTACCAAATAATATGTTAGATATGGATGGTAAGTTTTTTAGTGCATATAGTATAGTTGTGGTATTTCTATTTTATTAAAGATTATGTCTTATTACTTTGGTTATTCTATTATAGTTCGTAATACACATTATATGAATGGTGGTGGACCCACAGAAGCTCAAGTTGATATGTTGGATATCCCAGGCAAGGGCCGTTGCTGTGTTTACATCGCTAGATTCTCTTATGATCCTCCTGAGTATGTATCAATTTATAATAGTGAGATATAATGTTTAGCAAATGATTGATGTGACTTAATATTTTAGTATCGAAAGTGCGGAAGGGGAACTGTCGATTTGTTCTGGAGATTATCTATTGGTTTGGGGTCCACCGGATCCAAATGCGACTATGCTCGACGCTGAATTATTAGACGGTCGCCGGGGACTAGTACCTTCAAATTTTGTTCAAAGACTGGTTGGAGACGATCTTTTAGAATTTCATCAGGTAACAATATATTTATTGTATCGTGTATATATATTATTTTATGTAGGCAGGTAATAATCAACAAGATGATGGTAATTTAAATAACCTAATTGTAGGCTGTCGTGGCGACGTTACGAGATGCAGATGAAACTGCTACGACTGCTGTGAGTGATCTCTCTCTTAGTCGTGACGTGGCTCGCCTAAGTGAAGTTGCAGATGTTACTGACGGATCTGAAGATGACGACAATGGTAAGGTTTTGATAAATAAATTTTCTTAATTTTCATATTTATCACATTCGATTGAATTTTATAATCATATTATAGCGTAGAGCTGATAGATTAATAACAATAGCTTTTAATATAAATTTTATTCATTAGAGGTATTTTAGTTTTACTAAAGAGTAATAATTAGACATAAGAACTCTTAATTTATTCTTGAATTAAAAAGAGGAGTACCGTATATATACCGTAGCAGCAAGGGAATACGTAGAAATTTAAATAATAATTTTTATAATACCCTTATTTCAAAATAGTGGTCATAGTGGGTATCCAATGAAGAGTATACCTTTAAACTTAAAGTGTATGATCCCTGAGCTTAACCTAATATATACCAAGTATGATACTGATTATAATTAATCATCACCAGTTCAAAGGTTTACTTATTAGAGGATGCCCGTATAGTTAAGCCTTTGTCCTTTCCTTCCCCTTATCCCTTTGTATCGGACTTCGCTGCACGCTTCATCGCATATCACTCGCACTTCGCCTGCCTGGCTACACTCCCACACGCGGTTGCCCTCGGACCTGAACAGCCAAGCTGTTTTTCTCGTCACTAGTTCCTGCCCCGCGCCAGCTTACTCTCGAGAGGCAGTTGAACAAGTCCGTGCTGATTGGTTGGACGGCGCCAGAGGGAGTGCAACAGGCGAACATAGAAAGCTACCACGTCTACGTCGATGGCGTCTTGAAGACAACAGTCAAAGCTACAGAGCGTACGCGGGCCTTAGTAGAAGGAGTAGATTCTAATCGGGTAAGCTACTTTAACTTTAAACATTTGAAATGTTTTAATATGTTATATCATGAATATACATAGAGTGTTTGGAAGAGTATGACCTTGAGGAATACTTGTTTTATTTAAAAAAAAAAATAATAATTAATGTTTTAATTGTATCCGACAGTAGAATTTTATATCTTTATGAGATAAAATACATTTTGAAACAGTCACTAATTATGTTATTATACAGCACATACATGCCAACGTCTATAAAAAATAATAAATTTACAGCCGCATCGAATTAGCGTTCGATCTGTGACGGTGACAAGGCGCACATCACGAGATGCAGCTTGCACTATGGTCATTGGGCGCGACACAGCTAACATGGGTCCGACGTGTGTCCGGGCCAGTGGTGTTACCTGCTCGCAGGCTGTGATTTCATGGCTCCCAGCAAATTCCAATCACCAACATGTAGTTTGTGTAAACAATGTTGAAGTGAGTTTTACAATTTTATTTTCCCATTCTCCTTGGATATTAAAGCATTTCTGAAGATTGTGTCAAGCTTATTACGAAATAGATAATCCGACAGACGTTGTTCTAACGTCGGTCACAGAGCAAAGATACAGCAAAGAATACCATGCGTTTGATTGCGTAAAAGAATGCCACAGGTTAACAATGACAAAAATACATTATGAAAGAGACATGAAACGCAGAACCACGAGTTGATGATTTGCAATCTCTCACAACACAAGTAGTATTTACCAGATTAACAACGTATATTATATCACTTTTAATTACGATAAACAATAATTAATATATAAGGTACCTTCTAATATTCCCTAAATAGTGTCCCGGGCTGCTTGAAATGACATGTATGTAAACTAATCCAAGCGTCTATGTTTATATTACATTATTATTAGACTGTGCTGCGGGTGAAATGTCAAACGGATGATAAAGGGAGAACAGTTAGATTAGTTTTTTAAAATATTTCATAAACATCGTAAATTAAATATTTAAAAAATCACAGTCGTTCAGGAGTGACCAAGAAAAACAGGGAGGGACCCATTTTGACATAGATATGAATATACGATATATGTTTAATATAATATATTGTAGGTCAACCTTACCGCCGAATGTTCGTTTTCAAATATAGTTATATTTTATAGGTTCGAACTGTGAAGCCAGGTGTATACCGTCATACCATCACCGGCCTATCACCAAGCACCCAATATCGAGTAACAGTAAGAGCTAAGCATTTGAGAGCCGGGCCTCCATCAGGAATACCCATTGAAGAAGCGCCAGGGGCATATACAGACTTTAGAACTCTGCCAAAAGGTCTTCCAGATCCTCCAAACGAAATAATGGTAATTTCTTTTAAATAGACGGATAGCATGATGTGGATCGAGCATGCTTTTGTCGGAGTTTTTTCACATTCCACACTCAAACTTCCCGATCACTGAAGCATACTACTTACAATTTATATTGTTTTTTATTAATGTTATTAATAAATAAATAGGTATGTTATGTAATGAAACTATTAAATGAATAGATTAACCTTTGTGTGAAATTTGTTTAACTAAATTAAAGTACAAAGTAGGAGAGAGTTTAGAAATGTAAATACGAGGGACATACCGTATTTAAATGTTTGAAAATAGCAGACGCACCTGAGACTTATAGCTTTCTGAAATTCACGAAGTGTGTGATATACCCTACCTTTTACTCTTTCACATAACATACACACCCCGTCCCAAGTCACAACCTCAAAGCACGAGGCACAATGGGTATCTCGAAGAAGTCGCGTCAATCGCAACCATAAATCCAGCGTCAGGAGAAATTTATATTGACGTCGCTCACTTCGTTGTTAGCTTAGCGTACCCTGTGTGATGTCGATTCCTCCCTCAATGTGGCTTATTAGTATCTCTGACACATTTGTCGTAAACCAATTGGCCTTAAGATGTTTGCTGGATTGTTGGTGGTGATTGGTGCGGTGTCGCAGGTGGAAGCTGGGCCCCAAGACGGTACACTGCTTGTGACGTGGCAGCCAGTGCTTCGCCCACCCGCTTCAGGGCCTGTCACTGGATATGCTGTTTATGCGGACGGGAAGAAGGTGACCGACGTAGACTCGCCGACCGGCGATCACGCTCTCATCGATATTGGCAAACTGCTCGGCCTCAATCCTAAATGCGTCACCGTAAGTTTCTGTTTAGCTTAGTGTGGCTGTTCAAGCGCTAACTAGCATTAAAGTATACGCTTCATACGATTACAAACACACATGTATAAATAAAGCACAAAAGCAGATGCCAATACATAAACCAAGAAATTTGAACACTTTCATGGTCTTTAAATTTATTTTTTATTCATTACAGGTTCGTACTAAATCTCGTGACAGCCAGTCAAGCGATAGCCAACCAACGCCTATTCCTCCGGCAGTTCTTCGAGGTGTCGTGTCCAGAGTTCCGAGAGGTCCCCCAGGTCAAGTTCCTAACCAACCAGCTCAAGGTTATCGAATGCAGCGCCCTCAGGCTTATCAGCAGCAACAACAAGTGATAGAACATGACGAAAACCTTTCTGACAAAGAAATATTCCCAACGGCTAATAGGCACGATCAACAAACAGCTCAGGTGACAATCTATTTTTATATTTTAAAAGAATTTTCCATTATTAATATGATTTATATTTTTAAACCTTTCATAAATCTATTTTATTTAAACATTTAAATTAATGGATACACCATTTCATTTATTTTAATATATTATAGTGTGATTTTTTATGTAATATTGATGAACAGCAATAAGCATTGCTACTAATTATTTATAATTTTTGCGCCATAAATTTTGAAATATCCCGTAAAAATTTCATACATAGTATTTTATTTTTTATAGAGTTTAATTACCATTTTATCAAAATGTTTTTGGCACAGCTCTATGTACTTTATTTAGTTTGCAGATCAGTGTTGTCTATAATATGTGTGTTTCGAATATCATTTCATGTTATTTACTTAATTAATGTTTTGTCATGTTGATCTGTGTAATTATTTGAGCTTCTTTATTGTTGAATTTCATTAATAATAAATTTCTGTGTTAGCTATCATTGTAAATTAAATGTCATTTGCTCTTTTACGACGTGACGAGCAATTTGATTTGAGTGATTCTTTGTTATTCGTTACATTAATATCCAGAGAAACTGTTTCAACTGTACAAATTGCTGGTCACATGACATCAGTGTTGCAAATTGCACTCTTTATACTAATCTTCTGTGATTCTGTCGCTGATACCTTCTTGACGTCAAGTAGCTAAGTGCCGGTCGAACAAGCCGCTAGGTACCAACACGCGTGCCATTGTGTATAGCTGTGCACTCGGCTCGAAGCGTTCAAAATTAACTTGCATACCTACTGCTTGCGACTAGATCAGTAGTCTCTAGTGCTATTGGCCGATACCCGACAACGCACGACACCAACAATACCTGTATACTAAGAACAGATAAAGAGCTTGTACTTTGTGACACAGACCCGTTCATCAAGCTCATCTTATGTCATACCACCTAAAGTTAAACTTGCCTCTTTCTCTCACATAACTGTTATACACCTTTTCGTAGCCCACGAGCGGATTCGGCACAGGCCTTCTAAAGAGTATATTCGACAAAATAACCCCTTCGGTAAGGAATTTTACACGTTTTTTTATTTATATCTTTTATATTTATTTCTATAATATTCTTATAACACCCATTTTTGTTTAGCGTTCTACAATTTTTTTGGGAGTGTGTTTTTTTTTAGTTCTTAGTTGATTTTTATTGTTTTTTCACAGTGTGCCCGTTTTTATTATAGAATCATTATATAAGTATTTTATTATACAAAGTAGTCATCTTACAAATAATACATGATAAAAGTTTTCTTTGAGTATGCTTTTATATAATTATGGTAGAAAAAACTATAACCGTAGCAGAAAATTAACGTTATAGCTGTTTACATACAACGTACTTTCTTAATCAAAGTATAATCACAACACTGATAATATATATTTAACATAGAAAAGTACCCATAGCTTTATATTAGGTATAATAATAATACAAATATATGCTAACAGGAAAAGGACAGCTTTCTATATTATAGACTTACATAGATTTGAAAATATATAGCTTAAACAATTTAGATCCTATGATAGTTTATTGTTACTCATACCAAACAAATCATAAGTCATTAAACCGATTATCACTTGAACACGCAAAACATCGATCATAAATCGACCGCACATGAATTGACGCTGACAGAAATTTTAACAAAGGTTATATTTCTGAACAAAGGAACGCTTCCACGGCAGCGAACTTTCATATCGATTTCAGCTTCTCTACAATACAATGCAGTTTCACTCGCTCTACCTGCCTCATGCCGCCGCCTCTTCTTATTCTTCTTTCACTTTCATTTAAATTATATGCTTGGCAATATTTAATGTCAAATTCTGATTCATAAATAGGAATCTAAGCATTGACTTCATCATGTTCACTACATTATAAAATTTCGAATCATGTTTTTTTTTTTCTAAATTCTTGAATGACCATGTGGTAAATATCAGCAATCGGGGATACCAGCCATCGAAATCACTAAAGAAGGTGCTGTGGAGCAGGTCAGCGAAGACGACGAAACCTCGCGGCGCCGTCAGCAGGTCTGCGCTCTCTTCTTGCCATCGATGTGCTCTTCATGTGCTAACACTTTCACTTTGCTGTCTTTTCTAATTGTGTGTCGATTAATCACGATTTCCAATTATCGTTGTCTGTGTACATCTTCACGTCTTTGTCTGATACACTACACAACCACGTCCAACACTGTCCAATATTTTATAATGTCTCACTACCGCAAGCCAACATTCGAAGTTTTAGGAAAATAACATCCCCGACAAAAGCACTCGAAACAACACTATATCATCATTAAAGCATGCGCAGCGTGTTTGTATGACTGTCCTTGCATGCTGTCTTGGCTTAGATTCTTAAGTGATTTTTCTGCCCTTTCCGTGACTATTATCGTTTATGAGATTATGGATTAACATTGTTAAGCTTTTCGAAATAAAATACGAGACTTTGAAACATTCTTTATCCGCATCTAAAGCTGAACCACTTTTGGGAACACCCTCTGCTATGGACGATTTGATTTTCAATATAAAAGCTGCACGCAGGCTTTCGTTGTGCATGGGGGTTGACTAGTGTCAACGGAATGTCTTGTTATAAAGAAGAAGGTAAACTTTTATTGCTTTGTTATGCATACTGCCAGGTAAAATATATGGCTACAAGCTTGATGAATTGCTGATGGCTTTGTTATGGAAAATCTAACCTTATTAATGTATTGGTTCGTACGGACGTCAGCAGCAGCCGTCCCAACCTGCACAAGCGTCGCAGCAGCCTTCGGGTCAGCCGTACCCGAATACACAAGCCTTCCATGGCACGCAGCAACCCCCCTTTCAACAGGGCGCCCAGTTCCCAAGTAACCAATCTAACACCTACCCCGGGCAGCCACAGCAGTATCAAAACCAACCTCCGAGGAATCATCATGAGAGAGGACGCCCTCCTAATCCACATCAGGTAATGACACTCAAACTTTAAATATCCACTAATGAATGAACCTATAAAATTATCAAACTTCAAATTATGTGCACAGTATAAAGACAAATAAATTTAAATATTTATTTATTTAAATAAAGTAATTCCATTCGATTCAGATTCAATTTAATAATCTTTTAAATGATAATTATCTATTGATTTATATTACGTTATATCCATGTTTTGCCATTCATTCATTCATTCAATCATTCATTACAGTTACAGCAACAAGTACAACAAGGTGCTATGCCGCAATATGGTTCTAGAGGAGTACCTCCAGCTGGGCCGCGAGGTCCACCGCCGGGAGGTCGCCCTCCGCCTCAGGGCCATCCACAATCCAAAAGAAGCCGCTATTTCATCGCACTGTTTGATTACGATCCAGCAACAATGAGTCCCAACCCAGAGAGTTGTGATGAAGAACTGCCATTTAGTGAAGGAGACACAATAAAAGTATGTTATTTCTAACACATTGCTATGACCATGAAGGGGATGTTAAATTGATCTCAATAAATATATTATGTAGGTAACCTAACAGACACTGTCTTTGCACGATCTGTCAACTTGTGAAATTTGGTTTATTAGTTTCTTAAGATTTTGCAGAAATTTCTCGAGGTTCTGTTTCATAAGATCTTCATAATGGCAATAATGAATACAAAAAAAATGATACCGTTATCAAAAGAAAAATAGATTCCTAGACTTTTAAATAGATTGGAATTCAAACAAATCTATTATTTAATTGCAGGTGTGGGGTGATAAGGACGCCGACGGTTTTTATTGGGGCGAGTGTAGAGGTCGTAGAGGTTATGTCCCTCACAACATGGTTGTTGAAGTGTCCGAGCAAGAAGCAACCGGGCAAGTGTCGGCGAAACCGAGAGATCGGTGGACTGATGCATACGCAAACCAGCCGGTGAGACGCATGATTGCACTATATGACTACGACCCACAGGAACTCAGTCCTAATGTTGACGCTGATGTAAGTCGTTTATTACTTGTATGTATTTGTTTCTTTAGCCAGAAACTGTATACTTAAAATCCTAACTGCATATTGGTTTTTAAAAAAAGAATGTATGTTGTATTGAAGTATATAATTGTACATGATTACAGGCAGAGCTAAGTTTTCAAACTGGTCAGATTATACATGTTTACGGTGATATGGACGATGATGGTTTTTACATGGCAGAAATTGACGGTGTTAGGGGTCTGGTGCCAAGTAATTTCCTCACAGAAGCCAATGATCAGTATGCGCCAGCGGGACCAAGTAATCAAGGTAATTATTTGAATGTTTTACTATACATTTTTAACATAACAGAATAGATAGAAAAGTAACAGAAATCATTTGATGAATATTTAGAATACCTATTATTTTATCAATAATTATTAACAAAACACCGAAAGCTTTAAAAAAAAAAGTATTATAAATATCGGTTCATCTAATCGAAAGTTCTGAGGCAACAAATACAAAAAAGTACAGTCCAATTGAGAACCTTCTCCTTTTTTTGGAGTCGGTTCAAAATAGTAAGTTTCTCCATCCCAAAAAAATCTTTATTCGACTGTTCTGACGCGATGAACTATCGTTGTACCAACACCTTCGCAGGAATACACAATTTTAAGTATACGCGAACGAAGCCGCGTTTGGAAAGCTAGTTATATAATTTATTGCTATATATTGCCAAGTGTTACACAGAATTAAAATTGTTACAATTTCTGTTAGCTGAAACAATTTCCGTTAATTCCAGGGCCGCCGGGTGGTCGAGGGATGGGCCCCAGCACCAGTGCCCCTGGGGTGGGCCCGGGCCGAGGCCGAGGCGTCCCCTCGGGTCCTGGGGCGCGTGGCCCTCCCCCACCCCCCAGAGACAATGTTGTACCCGCACAAAGAAATCAACATCGGAAAACAGGTATACATTTACACCAAATTATCTTGTACTGTACTGTGTAGAGCCGCGAAGGCTTTTCGATATTCGCTGTTATAGTAAATCTCTTTGTTAGAGAAATTTAATTTATAATGACGTAGGTAAGTCCGGCTGACGATCAGGGTTAATTCTGATCACTAAGAGCTTTGAGTGTTTCATGTTTGCACCTTGGACTTGCTATGTGACTACTGATCCGCCTAGCTATTTCACTCTGGTTACCTCTATCATCTCTCCCGTACACTTTCTAGCGATTGCAAAAGGACTCGCTTGGCGAGTTTTGTAAAAGAGAAATCCTTAAACCCTTTTATCACTCAACTATTGAAATCTTTGACCCTGATAATGTAGCGTCACCTTGAAACTTTTCCTGCCCTTCCTTATCATTTAGATATTGCATAAATTCGAAGTAACTTGTACTCCTACACATAAACCCCGTTTCCGTTCCCAAGATTAAATATAATACGCGAGTCCGGTTGCAATCTACGGAGCACAAAGACTCTTGGTGTACACTTTGCTGAATAACACTATCTTGGATTACACAGTCACAGACATCGTTAACTTTTGTATAAACACGAGGGTACCTAGAGACAATTACACGATACCTTCACTATGACAAAAATCAGAGAGGGCAACTTTATTTTGTTTCTGCGTTCTCTATCGTCTTCCTATTCTGTTTTTGTTTTATCACAACTTTGTTTTGTTGAGATGTGTCACGGCACGCAGGGTAGGCCGGTCAAATACACGCAACATAGAAATGCACAGATTCCAGATGTGCGTGATGTGTGATCCAAGATTTACGTGGTTGTCTGTGGTCACTATATATGTTGTGTGTATTGTCTGTTTGCTAGATGCCTGCCCTCTTCCCCCTTCTCAGTTAGACCACAACACAAGCGCCAGTAATCAAGAACAGGCGAACGCTCAGGTAAACATTGCCGTTTATAACGTTTGACCCACGACAATTTCGATATGCAACGTTAGCCTCTTTATTTTTGACCACTATCATATCTTTAGATTTATTATTTACACTGTTTACTTTTCCTTCTTTTAGTTATTATATCTTGTGTTTCATCTACGCCCAGTAGAAAGGGTGACGTAACCGAAAAGCATTTTGGCTCACAAATCTAAACGATCCATTGAAGCTATTTACACATTATTAGATTTCATATCATAACTGGAGCATATCATACGAAACTAGAACAAACAACACAGTGGTTTACTTCACTTACATTTGATAAAAGCTGTCTACTTCCCATCAACATTCACTAACGTCAACAGACAGTTAGGCTTGTGAATGTGGTCCCTTATTAGACGAATACATTATTTAATTATAATCTAGTTTTATGATAACATATCTGTTTAATATACCTCTGTTTAATTACCTGTAGTATGTACTCGTCTAATATCCGGAATTGATCTAAATGCTTTTGTGATTTTTTAGCATGAATAGGCTTTTTTAACATGCATTCATTCAAATCGATGTTTAGATTTATCCGAATGTGAAGTTAAGTATGTTTTATTAATTTGTTTGGTAAACTATCCAGCTTTTGTATGGCAATGCATGTTATTAATTCTATATACTTATAAAGATATTTTTAATGCATGACGAATTTGTGATTATTTCAGTGAAATTATTTATTAAACTTAAAACTTTATAATATTTATGTATGATTGTTTCATAACGATTATTTCAACTTTATAAAATAACAAAAATGTTATTTATGTAATAATATAAATCTACGAAAAGTACATTCATTAAAATCAAACCATAGCACCCATTTGGGCGTTTCCATTGAAAGCTTGATTCAGTTCGCTATATATAATATTTCAAGACCATATCATAATATATTGTACGCATTTTCAATTAACCATTATCTCAGATCGTTCAATCATTGTAGAAGCTATCAGTCAGCTAGAAAGATCGGATTGTAGGATATTTGAACCATATTGTGCTTGAATAATATAGCAGGCGAGGGGGAAAGGCGTGAACGCACAGCCACCAGCGACCACGACCGCCCGCACGACCGCTGGTAACGTGGGCACGCCCACTCAGTCGCCCGGCTCGGCGGCCACGCTCGCCATGCCGCCCGTGGGCACCACGACCGCGGTCAGCACGTCCCCAGCGCGCCGCGGTGGCCCCACCGTCGTGCCCGCACCCACCGCTCAACCACTTCAGCAGCAACAGCAGCAGCAGCAGCAACAGCAGCAACAGCAACAACCACCCACATCACAACCGAACCTCATGCAAAAGTTCTCCGAAATGACCGCCCCCGGCGGTGATATTCTTAGCAAGGGTAAGGAACTCATCTTTATGAAATTCGGTCTCGGCGGCAAATAATGTCGGCGGTACGGCCTATAGGGCCCTAAATTTACCATTTCACTCGCATCGCTCTCTGCGATCATTTCTGATCCTCATAGCTGATAAAATCCTCAGAAAAGGAAGGATCTACTGCTGTGTTTGTCCGGAAAATGACTCGGCTCTATGCGTCGAACTTCTTATTGTAATCCATTTATATCCGTTACATAAATGTATTGTAATAAATGATGTATATAATTAATAATGAATTCAATAAACGCACAGTTTAGTGAATATTCAAATGTTAGTGCAGTCTCGATATAACGCACGGTTGGAGTTAAAACCCTGAATTAGTCGTATCGTAATGTTTTCTATCTCTTGAACCTCTGCCCGTCTGTTAGATTAGACTTTAAGTATTTTGATTGTTTAAAAAAGCCGTTCTGTATAGTTATAACGCTTACACTTAAACATTTTGTATTAATAATGTAGTCTGGTGAAAAACGAGTTATAAGTACTGTTTTGAATATTGTATAGGGCGGCTTTTTTCTTTGTATAGTTTATTCCGTTTTGTATTTAGACCTGAAAAATCTGTTTAAGAAAATCTTTTCTAAGTGTTTCGTGACTTTTCATTAACGTTCGTGGCTTAGAGGCCACGTGTCCACTTTACGTTTTCTATCGCTAGGTGTGTATTTCCTTATTAAGTATAGAAATTAGATGTTTCAAAACTATAACTTTGTTCAATAAAATAAAAAAAAATATAAGTAATTGTTGAATGTTACCATCAAATTGTCCATTACGATTCATTCGATGAATTCTGCAACCGTCCTTGCAGAAATAGATTTCAGCAATACAAAATACATTCCTGATTATTGATGTTAACTCATTATGTTATAATAAAGTTTATAGTGGTGTTGCAAATATTTAAATGACAATTTAAAAGCTGAACTTTTTGTCAACATGAGTTCGTGTGTTACCTATATGATTTAAATCTGAAAGGTGCCGTTTTGCAGTTGAAATATTCAATAGAAAATAATGAAACATTCTTAAATTTAGAAAATGTAAGGTAAATAAATATAACAATTCACATTCTCAAAATAATAATATTCTGTGATAGTAGACGTGATACCATCTTTGTCATTAATATGTAAAATACAGAGTCATTTTCATCTAAAAGTTTTCAAACTCTGAAACATTTTTCTATGGCATCTTGGCTCCATAGTCTTCATCAATGTCTAAGTGTTAAAGCATGCAAAATATTTATCTCTATCGAAAATTGTTGAAAATGCATTTATTATTTCGGGAAATTTTATGGGTATATTAAAATATATTGTCTACGTATAATATAGACAATGAAGGAAAAGTATTTAAACCTTTGTCTTTCTCTTTAACTTTAAATTATATAATGATCAATACTGTTAACTTTGACTTAAACTAAAAGGCTACTCCCGTATCGAGCCTAAAGACTGCTTGCATGAGTTTTATTATAGTATTTATTTAACTTTTAAATATCTTTTATTCCTACTTCTCGGTGGGAGATAAGAAAATATGTTTCATTATGATGTACTTACATACCTAAATTTAATCGAAATAACGACTTATGGAATTTGGCCATCGACAAACAGTTGAAATATGTTTAATATTTTTCTTAACTGACGTCGGAAGTCAAATTCAATTCATTCTTATGTATGATTTATTGTCATGTTAGTAAATCATTCACAAATCATGCGTGATCGTCCAACGTCATTATTAATTGCCTCTTTTAAAAATTGCTCATTGGATATATGCCATTACAGGGGTGTTTATATGTGATTTATTATTTGGATTTGTTTAGAAAACTTAATTTGACACCGAAGTTAATCATTAAATGACATGTGGTCACCGTCCATACATTGCAATCATTTGAAACTGATCGCTTTGCGCGTGTTCGAAAATGGAAGAATAACGTCATAATACAACACACGCATATCCTATTATTAAATCATATTGTAATTTACCTAAGCTTTTAATCCTGTCCGAAACAGTAATACCTATCGAATCATTTCCATTAATTAGTTAGTATCCAAAAGCAAAACAATAAAGGTATCTACATCGAGATAAGATTAGATATGGGGTAAGATGATACAATAATCTAATCGCAGTTTAGTAGGTATAGAGTAACACATTACTTAATTCTTCATATAAAAATAAGGAAAAATATCAATCAATACATTATTTCATTTGAATAGTGGAAAGATCTCAATCTTACCCCATTATCTTACAAAAAAGTTAAACAATTGGGGCCAAATATTAGTTATTCTAAACAATTTTATTGTAGCCCTTTATAGCAATACCAAATTTTCCTCACCGTGAAAGTGATCTTAAAACCCCGTTAAAAGCAATAAAGCAACAATGCGAGCTTCTTACTTGCGAATAACGTTGTTTATATTTACTGTTAACATTATGCCTAACACAACGTATGACAATAAATCGTATATAAGGTGACTTATCTTAAGAACGTTTCTACGTATGCGTTGTTCAAATCAAAATAATTTATAAATGTTCTATATATAATCAATGTTGTAAATATCGTTCGGTAAGTTTGCTTGGAATGTAGGCTATATAACGAGATGCTCACTACGTACAAGGGATACTCTATTAAGTCCTATATAGCTTCGTATTTATCCGAAATTAATGCGTATTTGAATCTTTCACGTATATACGAGACAATTAGCTTGCGATTCCTAGTAAAATTGATCATAGAAAATGTTTAGCAGTGCTGTTTAGGCCACAATAATGAATTATGTAAAACGTTACAAAGAAGATAATATTATAGTTAAGTTCCCAAGATATTTTGAATATTATTTTGGGAATATTTAAAAGTATTTAAATATAACAGTATTCTGAAATATCGTCCCACATATTTAAATTAATTTATTATTTCTAGTGGGTGGAGAGCGTAATTGCTTATGGTATAGTGGGTGTGTTAAAGGTATAAGGTAAAGGGAAAAAGGAACGATTTTAACTCCCATTGGTAAAATGGGACACATTTTTTTTTTTATAACGCATTAAATTTGCTTTATCAACCATTGTTGTCAACTTCGGTCAGACGATAACTCGGCCACCAGGAAGAAATATTATGAATGTATATAGAAAATGCATTCTGATTTCTGGATATATCTACTAGTGGGAATATCTTTACTGATATTGGAATATAAATATTGTTGGGTTGTATTATATTGTATTTAGCTAATTTTCTAACGCATCGAATTTATTTGCACGTGATCCCGAAAGGGTACTAGACTCAAACTAAGACTCTAGAAGTCTATAGCAATCTTCCACTTTTAGCTTAAATTTTACACAGAATATTCGTGCATTCGCTAAGAACGCATCCAATATATTTTTTTGGACAGTGTAATGTGCCTCACCCAACCAATATTCTTCCACGAAGCGTTCAATATTCTAATAACTTAATTGATAATGATAGTTAACATCAAATATATTATCTCCTTTGTGCGTATCCCTTTAATGTATATACAAACCAGTTGTACATAAAGTGGGTGTTCGCAGAGGTCTAAACGATAGCTAAGCTCAGTGCTACATATCCATAATATATTATATATTAACCTGTATTAATCAAAACTTTCTATATAAATAAATAATAGCGTTATATCTAACACCGGTAAAAGTTGTTCACTTGTTTATATATACATTGTTATAAATCTGTATTCATATCTTTTATCAAGTGTACCTATGTATCGTTATTTGTACGGAATAATATAAATAATTATTGTACATTAATCGTGCATTTATTTGTGCGTAATTTAAAATGGAGGATGTATATTAAACTTAATGGATAAATCTTTAACAATGTACCAATGAAATATGCCGAAACAAAATAAATGATACAAATGCCGCTTCTTTATTTCTTGTATTTAATGCTTATTTCAAACCCTACAACATTTTTCTTTTAAAAATCTATAATCGAAATACTTTGAGTCTTAAATGCGTATGAATCACTGTAGTAGTCTACGATTAAGTAAACTAAATTTAACGTTCATCACGTACGTACATTACATAGAAATATCGGTATGATATGAAAATAGAATAGAGTCTGACGGACTATCATTGTGCATAATATTTCGTCATCGAAATATATTTCATTTAATGTTGCAACCAAAATGAAAATTTAGAGTTAAATTTTGTTCCTTATTTGGATAATTTTCGAATCGTAATGTACGATATCGCTATTCAATTGTCCATCATGCTTAAACTAATCAGTCTTTAAGAAAAGGGAATGTTAAATAATATACACTTTTCACACTTTGCACAATTTTAATGTACATTTAATTTATTCGAGATCATCCGGTTGTCTTTGGTAATTCAGTTGTAATTAGGGACATCAAACCATTGGTATCGTTTCGGAGCTGTCTCGTCGTATAAATACTCGACGCACTTCTTTTTTAACCACCTATAATGTAGATGCTATTTTTTATTGAATTATTTATAACTTATTCTGTACTGTTGTATAGATAAAATATTTAATACTCAGAATACGGAAAGAATGATTTGAATGTAGGTATTGCTATTGGATATTTAAGACCAATCAAGACCCTGAAATTTTGCTGTCCATCTGTCTTTTTATGTCTATTAATCTTATACCTTTAAACGAGCAATTCTTGTATATATATATATATATATATATATATATATATATAATTGGAATCTCAGAATCGGCTCCAACGATTTTCATGAAATTTAGTATACAGGGGGTTTCGGAGGCGATAAATCGATCTAGCTAAGAATTTTTTTTAGAAAATGTCATATTCGTGTTTTATTCGTGTTTTTTTTTCCTGACATCTATTGGTGAATAATAATACTATTTTGCTTCGTAGATAGCTGGACAACTGACATAACACATAGGCACTTTTTATACCGATATTCCTACGGGATACGGTTACGCAGCACGCTTACGCGGTTTCAACCGCGGGTCACAGCTAGTATATAGGTAAATTGCGCTTCCTCTTTTCATACGAAAGGCGCCGCCCAGCGCTGGAATAATTTATTGGGGGATTGCAAAGTTATTTTAATAATTTATATTTAGCATAGCTGCTAAACTTTGAAATAATCATGCTATTACATAGGTACTAATACGATCAATTATTCATCATATTTTCATCACATAATATGGTAGGAATCCGATATAACCCACGGCCTTTTCCCCTGGGGCCGTGGGTATTTTGGGCAAAAGTAGGGATTTTGTATGTAAAAAATAAGTTATATTATACTACAAATAATATAAAGTTTAATACATACCCGCTCCTCCTCTTACAGCCAGTTGTAGGAAAATCTTCTCTAAAACATTTCGTGCCCAAAACATCGAAGTAAACGAGTCCAATTTTTTGAGCAGTTTTCGTCTGGGCGTCATGCAAGCATTTTCTAAATGTTAAATCACATTGGCAGGATAGCCTGTAATTTGTTTATAAATAAATTTATTACCTATTTCGACTATTTTGTTTTAAGATTCGATTTATTACTAGTTGTTATTTATAATCAACTATGTGTACCGTCTGTTCCATTATTTTCCACAGTAATAACGACTTTATTTTGGATAGAGTTCCTGTTTTGAGCTAAAAAGGTTTAGAACATACATTGAAAAAGTTTTATTTATTGGACCAATGTAATGTGCAGATAAATTTTATACGGAGGCATTACTCATTACGCATTACCCATATAACAGTTTCAATCGTGAAGACAGTTTAAAACTTTAACATAGATTTTATAGAGATCAAGACAGTAAGAAGGACCAATTATAAGAAAAGGTTCCATCTATGAACCGTCAATAGTTTAACAACCAAAAACAAGCGAGAGAAAATCTTAAAAGGGTAATAAATTAATTCAGAAATTGTTATCGGATTACAATGTGGTTGGAGTTGCAAATACATAACTGGTTCTACGAGTAATGGCAATAGCATAGATATTAAGAGGGACTGCATCTCAAAATATTTAAGTAAAATTTGTATCTCTCAAAATAGTTGACCTTCGTAGCAAGACGGTAAAATCTAAAGTCTACCATATATTTATTATCATTATGTATATATTTATTACTATTATCTTATATATTTATTTTAACCATAAAAGTCCAAGCCAGTCCCTAGCCAGTCCCTAGCCAGTCCCTAGCCAGTTCCTAGCCCGTCCCTAGCCCGTCCCTAGCCTGTCCCAGTAATAATCTGGCATTCCTCGGGATAAATAAATAGCATGTCATTATTACAACACCATTATGCAAAGGTTACTATGAAATAGTGAATTTATTGTCAGCTATCCTTAACACAGTAACGTGAAAGACAAACACAAATAAAACACGACATCCAGTCACGCAAGCCCAATGAACAATATCAATGACAAGATATTATAAATTCGTATGGCCTCTAGAGCCCGCATCCATCGGCAGATTACTTGAAATGATTTTGAATCAATAAATGCGGAGATCAACGTCAAAGGTTAAATGAATAGGAGGTTATTAGGCACATTCTGTGCGGAAGGATCTTGTAGCATTCCTTCTGCTGAAACTCTTTGTCTTCTGCTTTGTAGGCAGTTACTAATATAGCGCATGAGACGATATTTAATTATGCCTTACAGTGTGCTATAATTTATAGGAACTACTGAGAACATTGAGAATACTAATGATAAGTTTCGGTTTGAAATTAAGTTTATATAGTGAAAAAATTCGATATTTAAAGTAAGGCAATAATTCCTTTCTACAAAAAACAACGACCCAGATTCCCAGAACGCTCCACTCCAGATTCTTAAATAGGACCAAAAGTATTTGTCATACTTTCTATCAAAAATAAAAACTGTCAGGCTAATTGGGAAACTCCCTCTTTTCCTGAATGTCGATTAAAAATGTCAAAATGGATATTTAAGTAAATCGAAATAAAAAAGATGTGACAAGATAAATGCACAATAAACAGAATCTCTTTACAGTAGTAAAAGACAACGTTTTTCTTGAGAAAATATAGGAAAACGAATGGAATTAAGTATAAGAAATGTTTATTGCTACTTACATTAGGAACTAGTTTTAATTTATATTAAATTTTAAGAATTATAAATGTAAATTTTAGTTTTAGCATACAACTAAGTTATTCGAAAAAAGCAGTGGTGGCTCAGTGGTGAGAACCTCGGACTTCAAAATCGATAAGTCAGGGTTCGATACCGGGCGAGCGTGCAGGAAATAAATTGATTTTTCAATTTATCTGCACATGTGGATAACATCACTACTGCTTAAAACGGTGAAGGAAAACATCGTGAGGAAACCGGCATGTCCAAGAATCAAAAGTTCGACGACATGTGACATCTGCCAACCCGCACTTGGCCAGCGTGGTGGATTATGGCCTAAACCCTCATAGGAGGCCTGTGTCCCAGCAGTGGGAACATATATGGGCTGATGATGATGATGATGAAGTTATTCGAAATAGTGGAAACGCGTATTTATTATTATAGCGCGTAGTATTTTGAATGTGATGTGTACAAAGGATGTTAAATTGGCTCCTTTTAGGAATACGCAGATGCCACTTAGTAGGTATATAATGAATCAAAAACACTAAATCCAGTTTTCAAAATTATTTCTCTTGAATTAAGAAATTATCTTCATCATCCATCTTTTATTACTTCCTTAAAATTAAACAGATAGAAGCAATTGTGTAACGGAGATATGGTTTTCAGCTTACCTGGAATAAAATGCATTGTTTGTAAGGTTATATTTTGACTCTCCGGCTAATATAACATCAGGGCAATTGTCGTGTTCACGGCAGCAAAAATCTGCCTCTTCTTCAGTGCCCAAATCATCGTATCCATCTGCTATGTTACCTGCTCCGCACCATTTCGTACCTATAAATATAAGAAGATTTTATAATCAGCCAAAAATCGCAACGGTCATTTGAATATAAATAATATAAAACACCTTTTTAAACAAGCACAGACGAAGAATTTGTCTTTATCATGACTATAATAAAATCAATATGATTAATACCCGCCAAAATAATAAAACCCGCCAAATTGCAGAACTCATGTTAATCCTATATCTTTAACTTAATATTAATCACAGAATACCCCAGATTACTCTTTACTCCTTTCCCGCCCCACTGGCTTTTTTTCGTAAAAAGTTTGGTTAATAATTTCAATAACCACACAAACCTGGATAAATTAAACTTATTCTTAGGTCAGCCAAGTCATTTGGAGTAATATCATCATCGTCAAATCCGCTGAAACTATGTCGCCTTGAAATAATTCCATTTTTTATATTATTAAAAATCCAACAATTAATGCTGTGTGTAAATATTAAAAAAATAAATAAATGAATAAACATTTTGCGTTATTTCTTTCACTTTCACTTTGGTGTCTTTGACGTTGAGATTTGGCGGCAAAACAATAGAACTTAAAACACTAATTAATTGTACCGCAGTAATGCCGCCGATACCTACACTTTACACAATATTTTTCTTTTATATATAAAACCTCGCTTGACGTTAGAGCGTTTCTTACAGCGGAATGGTGGATAGGTACAACGATAAACTAACTTTAATTAGTTCAATACGTAGGTTTTAATTATTTTTGATCAGTTGAAACGTGATAGGTGAACGTATAAAATTAATTGTTTTTATTTTTAAGGTATAAAAATACTTAAAATACTGTTAATTGTTCCATCTTTTCTGATACAACACTACTGAGTTTTGGAAGATGTGCAGTTTTGTAGGTGAATAATTATTTATCGATTAACCTGAATATTCTCATATAATTAAGTAGATTTGGAAATTTAATCAAAGCAAAATGTCATGTTATGTTCCTATCTATGATTTTAAGAAGCAGATAAGTAAAATAAATAACTTATTTTTACATTGTGTTCAAATAGTTCATTATTGAAACAATTTAATAATTTCATTTCGATCGCTTCCACTCACACCACCCAATAAGATATCTTCACAAACAGCAGTAAGTCGTACATTTATTGCCTCAAAATTGTATTTGTACCTACGTTAAAGAAAATGCATTAACAAACAATTAGCATAATTTGATAAGAGGTCACATCGAACAAACGTAAAAATCGTACGCCAATGTTATTTATGAACATATTTGGAATATTTTTATTAGAAAACAAAAAGGTGTATCACAAAATAAATTGAAAAACACGAAAATAAGACAAAAATTTTAAAGAGTCCGAGACTGTTGAACTTACGTTTTGACGTAGAAAAGTACCCATATCAACGTTTTCCGAAATACTAGGTAGTACCGGAGTATTATGGAGAAAGACAATAATTTAACAATAAACATTCATAGTATTTACGTAAATGTACCTACCTATATGCGTGTGTGCGTGTGCGTGTGTGTGCGTGTGTATGTTTTTTCTTTTCATTTATTAGTACCTAGTTAAAGAAACCTAGTTCCTTCTTATCATTAAACGGTTTATTGAAACGGTTTATGTTGTCTTATCTAAATACCCCATACAGGGAAACAAAGAAGACGATAACTTAACCTGATGTAAAAGAGCGCAGCATGATCCTCGGGTACCATATACACCACAGTCATATATAGTCAAAGATAAGCCGGATTTTTATACAATATATTCTCGATATTTGCAAAAAGTTCCAATTAAATATGTAAAAAACTTCAATTCCAATTCCCAAATGTTACCTCAAGTACCTAATAGCGTGCTTAGTATCAAAACTGTATTAACTGTATTATACTTATTGTTTCCACAATGACCTTTCTTTAATTACAATGACTTATTATGTAATCCATAGAAATATAACCTTGCAAAAAGATTTGTATTTTCAATAATGAACATTTAAGACAAAGATCCTCGTATCAGGAGGTCCGCGTCCCGTTTTATTTTATTATTCGTCACCCTTCCCAGATCATTCTTTCATTCACATGTCTATTAATAAGGATAGCCTTTTTCCTTACCACCATCATACCCCCGGTAGAATGATATTTACATTTCATTGGTACACCTAATTAGAATTTACTCTTCATAATCATTGGAATGAATAGTTCCCAATCTAAAACCGTTAAAAATTTAAATCCATCGAACGTTATTATATATTAACTATGTACATGCATCAAATATTTAAGATTAATTGTATAATATCAATCAAATTTTCAAAAATCATGTAGACCTTTATGCACTAGCCATGAAAGATGATAATAATGCTAATAAAATCATTAAATCCTTCGTAAAAGGACAAGGATAAGCGAAAAACTTTGTGATTGTAATTTTCATGCCAATACACGTGATTAAAATTCTTTTCTATGTAAACAATGTATATATGAGGGATACAATTTAATGCAAATGGTATCTACTCACTTAATTATACCATCTTACTCCTAAAAACCTATAGATATCGATGTCGATGAAAAAAAATTGCTTTTCTACGATGCTTATGGTTTTCATTTATATATCTTAGCAAAATGTTGGTAGTTTGTGTAAATGAATAACTTTCGACTTTGAATATACTCAATGTAAAAATAATTGTTTTAGAAGGAGCAATTGTTATGCAATATTGCTGTTTTATAGACTTCAAGACAATGCTTAGTAGGTAGATACTTTTTTATTGTTTGTTTGTTTGTCAGCTTGTATGTGCGTCAATCACATTAAAACCACTGGGAAGATTTTGACAAAATTATATACGATATGATAATGACCAATAATATAGTAGCGACAAGTGTCGCCACAATATGTTCAACTTATAGGCTACATGTTATTAGAAAAAAATTAGGGGTGGCCATCCATACATGTAACCGAATGATAGAAGAAAAAAACGGGCATATGTAATATAATGAGGTGTCATTTAAGAGGTCCTTAAAAATAAAATAGAGTTTTCTAGAATTATTAATATCATTTATTTAGTTTTAGAATTATGGCTAAAATAAGTAGTTAACGAGATGCACACTTTATAAGTCGTAAAAATGACATAGTGCCTCTTCGAAAATCCACAGAGTATAAAATTAGCAGAAAAAGTGTAACGTAATGTTGTACGTTCAACAAATAAAAACCTAATTATCCTATGTATATATGATCTTACAAAATGATAAATAAACTGCATCTACGTAGCCGTTAATCTGAAATACAATAAATGATAAAAAAATATATTAGGTAGATAGATTCGATAAATTTAAACCTTTTATACGAATAATTTAATAATATTTTTGTTAGTACATATTGTAAACTTCTGAGCGATGTAATTTCTTGAAACGAGTTTATTTAAAAAGAAATCATTTAAACGTACCTATATGGCTATAGCTATATGGCTATATAGATAATCATAGACGATGGATGAATTATGTGTCTTGATGACTTCTCTCTTAGACGGTGGATGAACGATGAGACGACTTTGATGACTTTGAGACTGATGCTTTCGGCGTCAACGATCAAATATGTAGTATAGAACTACGACTACAACTATATGAATGTAGGACCATAAATGAACTTATTAACCAGAATCTGCTGATTAATAGCTAAGACTTATTACCATAAATATATATAAAAAAAACAATCTGTCATGTGTCACATTCCTTTTTTTTTTCCTTTATGGCAATAAGTTTTAACTATTTGCCAGTGTCAAGTTTATATGTGTCACATTCATATTGTCATTTGTCAGTTGTCACATCCGTTTTCCAGATTCCATTTTTTTATTTGTGATTGGGATTTGTATTTGTTTTGTTTATGAACATTTCAGGTGTTTCGCCCTTAAGTTAATGTATTAGTTTATTCCTAGTTGTCATCGTAAATTTAAGATCTGTATAAAATAAGTGAAAAACAATGGAAAACCTTAAAAGCATTTGGAAACCAGAACGTTAGTAATTCGCTTTGCATTGAAGAGAAAGCTGCAACCGCAATATTGGTTTTAAAATGCATTTATTGTTTTAAATTTTAGTTTACCGCATTCAGATGGAAGCGCCTTTACCGAACCATATTATTTGTGAAAATTGTCCTAATAGGCCAGAGTTTTACGGCAAAGAATATCACGGTATAATGGGGCATAAGGAAGCTACGTTACTACTGGAAGACGAACCCAACGGTTCATTTCTAATAAGAAAAGGAAACGAATACAATGATTTTTATACACTCTCTTGGAAGTAATAAACATTTATTTACTTAAAAAAAATAAAGTTAATTAGTTTTAACAAAATTAATCAGAATATATGTCAATATTTAACCTTTTACCTAAATTTGTGTAAGGTCCATGTAGCTTTATTAATTGGGAAAACCCAATTAATAATGCATTCTATACATCATCATGTATTGTTGTGTGTTACATTCTATTTATAAAACTTATGTGGCATTTTCATATCTGACAGATTTGATGACAGAATACACCACTACAAGTTGTATTATGATGGAACCCATTACATAAAAGACAAAAGATATGATACAATATATGATTTGGTTGCCGATGGTCTTATCACTTGTCACATGGAGTTGAAAGCTCATCACATTTTGGAGATGATAAACTCAAGAGCTAATTACACTGAGAGCCCATATGTCACTCTTAATAGGAAGAAATTAAAAACCCTGTCACAAATTCATCAGTGAGTGAAGAAATATCTTATTGTTCTTTTATTGTATTAACTTAATTTTATATTCCATAAATGAAAATTTCATATAATTTTTTAATTCATGGGAAATAACAATATTTTTAAAAGGTTTATTGAGCTACTTACAATCTTTGAATCAAAATTTTGAATTATTTTTGAGAGACTAAATATCTTAACTCACTTCAACAGAGAATCCAACAGAGCTAGTCCCATTTTTTTGAAGTCTGATACTAAACAAGAAATACACAGTGACAGAAAACCACCATTCAACTTAACACCAACCCTGGAAGATCCCCCACCATTATATAAATATTCAAAGTCACATAGCTTTAAGGTGCATACTTTTAAAGGCCTTAACTGGTGCGAGTTGTGTGCTAACTTTTTATGGGGATTTACTGCACAAGGAGTCAAATGTGAAGGTAAATGTCACTCATGAACACTTTTAGAAAAATACAATCATTACTTAAAATATTTATTAAACAATATTCGAATTGAAATTGTTTTTAAATGTACTTAACATGATAAATTAAGGAAATAGTAAAAATTCAGAATTAAAACTTCTTTCACTACCCTAGTGCCCCCAGCACATCGAACATAAGCAATCAATAATTTTATAATTAAAAATTCTATTTCAGATTGTGGTTTCATAGCACATTCCAAATGCTCAGAAAGGGTGCCAAATCATTGTGTACCAGACTTGAAGAAACTCAGAGGTGTTTTTGGCATTGATCTAACAACATTATTGAATGCACATTCTAGCACCTTACCATTTGTTGTGAGGAAATGTGTTAATGAGATTGAAAGTAGAGGATTGGATTCGGAAGGGATTTACAGAGTATCAGGCTTTGCTGATGAAATTGAGGCTCTGAAATTGGCTTTTGATAGAGGTGATTCTTTTATCGTTTATAAAAGAATCTTATACACTTGAGAGACAATTATACAAGCTGCAATAAGAATGGCTCTAGTCTCATTTAACCTTATCAGAATTTAAAAAGTTATGTTGAACTTCAAAAATTTTAAATTTTAATTGAAAACATTCGTGCAATGATTAAATTAGAAAATTAATTTGTTCCTATTTCAAATTTTTATCCTTTCTTCATATTACTTTTTAGATGGTGAAGCAACAGATTTGAGTGTATACAGCAATATAAATGTAGTGGCGGGCACATTGAAGTTATACTTAAGGCTGTTACCTGTCCCCCTCATCACATATGAGGTTCATCCTAAGTTGATCAATGCAATCCGTAAGTTATAATATATTATAGTTTTTCAGTGAGTTGTTATACATATACACTATTACGAGTCCAACAATCTAGTCACAGCATCTGGTTCAAGTCATATTAAATGACCAGTACACATGAGTGGGCTGCTATGGGATCCATTCAGTCACAGAAGATACATAAGTGCTCACACAGATCAATAATTCAATTAGTTGAGCAGTCAATCAGTATCTTAGTAATATGGTGAAGAAATATATATAAACACAAGCAGACAAAAAGATGAATTTGTTGACAATTATAACTTTTGCTTAAATGCTTCAGTGTGTTTGTAAAAGCGAAAAAGCTATTATAAATATTCGTGATTCGCCACGTGCCACACTGCGCAGATCGCTTGCGAGGCGTATCTCTGTATTTGTCTAATGGTAATGTTATGAGCCTCTAGTCAAAATTAATGGATTACAATTAACGCGTAGAAGGATTTGATTATGTTTATCAATTAATCGATAAATTTTAACCTTATAATAAATTTGCCTGAATTCTAATTAAGCTTCTAGAATTTAGAGTATATGAATTCTATGATTAAACAATATTTCTAAAATATTCATAGAAATGAAAACAACGGTGGTGCAAGTTGCGATGTTGCGAGAATGTTTGGATTCACTGCCTCCCGCGCATTTTAACTGTTTACAATATATGGTTCAACACTTGCATAGGTAAGTACAACTTAAATAAATATATATATATATATTTTTTTTTTTTTAATTATAAAATGGATATATATTAAGATATGCAATATTTTTTAAAATGCCACACAGCGGAAACAGTACAATAAATGTATTTTTTTCCATCAAATAACGTTTGAATAAGTATACCTACTTATCATTTTTTTTATAAATTTTCTTTTAACAGAGTCGCACAACATGCCGAGGTGAACAAAATGTCGCCACACAATTTGAGTACAGTTTTTGCGCCGACTTTGGTAGCTACGCCGCCCGCTATAACAGATCTATCCTTTGAAATTCGCGCTTTACAAGCACTTATTGAATATTGCCCTCAAATATATTACAATAATAAATAAACAGTATTCTCAAGCTCGTGAAAAATAGGCTACAGTTACAGTGTATTCTTTGACAATGCACTTAAAACCAAGACTTCATTAGAATACATTAGATTAAGACATAAATCAAGTATATAAAGGTATGTCAATAATAATGAAATAAGGTAACAGCTATAGATAATAGTATTTATTATTGCTAATTTGACTGATTTTGACATTTATTTTAAAATCTAGTAGTATATCGTTTAGATTATACATATATATTAACTTTATATTCAATGTATCTCATATAAGTTGGATGAATCATAAAAAAGAATAATCATGTGTGCAATTATAAAAAGGTTTATTCAAACTGTGAATGTTTTGTATGAAAAATGTGATATTGGATCTAATAATTAGTAGTTTTAAAAGCATTCCAAGCTGATGTAACCATTAGAATTGGTTTGAATACAAAAATGTTTACACTTTTTGTTAAATAACATGAAGAATGTACTTTATTTATTATGAATAATTGTTGAGATATAAAAGCAAGCAACCATTAACATTTTCTTATTTTTTTTAATAAAAATAGGGAAAGTAAACAAAAACATGTTTAAATCATATCCTTTACTTTTTTTATTTGTCACCTTTTTTTTCTTTTTTTAGGTACTTCGTTTTCACTTTCACTACTACCTTTTATTTGAAATTTCTTTAAATCTGCACAGAATAATACCTAAAAATAAAGTTCAAGATTAAAAAGTGAAGGCATGTCCAATCATGCATTACTGATATAATTTTCTTCAATTATGTCAATTACCAAAAAAATACTTACTGTGTGTGCCCATCCTGCCATATCTCCATAGAGATTTCTAAAATGGTCACCAATCTCAGCATACATTTTTTCAGTGACAGTCTTCTTTCCTTTTAAATGAGGTAAATAGTTATGAGCAGCTATTTGATACACATGAGTGTCCACTGGCAATGCTTCTAAATGATTTAATGACATCAAACAAATGCAGTCTGCAACCTGCAAATAAAAAATAGATCTTACACCTTTGATAGAATTTAAATATATGAAATGGTTGTAGAAGGTGGTCTCCATTAATTACGTAAGGTGATTTTTGAAAATTTTCAAGCATTTTGTGGGAATTTGAGACATGATTTACCCTTTTTCACTGAATCTAATGAGAATGAGATTTTTTTAATTCCAGAGTTTAGTAGGTTGGATTAAAAAAAAATGTTCAGTATGCTTATTTTCAAGAGATCATGAATTGTGGAAAAAAATTATGTGATATGCAATCTCAAATCCCTGAAATAATTCATGCTATGGGAAATGCTACAGAGATTATGGCGTAATTTTGATTTTTTTAATAACTACTGACTTGATTTAATTCTACATCAAACATAAAATATAAGCCCTGACTTTTTACAAGTCTTACTTGAGAAACATGTTTCAATTAGTTTGTATTGAGACCTAAAACTAAATTTTAAAATATTTAAATTCTGGATACAGGTTTTATTACATTATTGCTATAAATTTTAAATTAAAAAAAACCTTAGTGTTTGATCAATAAAATAATTATTTATAGGAATAGAAAGTTGTGTATTTTTCTTCATTCTAAATACTCACCTTAGGTCCAATACCACACAATTTCATCAGTTCAGCTCTAGCATCTTTGTACTTCATTTCTTGTAGATCACTAAACCAATTGTCACCTCCCAAATCCACAATTTGTTCTGCTGATTTCTGTATGAACTTAGCTCTGTATCCAAAGCCTAATTCACGTAATTTAGACTCCACCTGTCACAATAAGTTTTATCTTTTATAATTTGTAAATAAATTAACAGCAAATGCATTAGAATCTATATCTTTGCTAATATTATAAAGCTGAAGAGTTTGTTGGTTTGGTTGAAGCACTAATCTCAGGAAGTACTGGTCCAATTTGAAAATCCTTTCAGTATTAGATAGTCCATTTATTGAGGAAGCTTATAGATGTACCAAGGGCGAAGTCAGTGCAGGCTGCTGGTATATATATATTGAATATTACCTTGGGTTGTGCAAGGTTTTTAACTTCTGGAAATGCATAATATGATGTACCATCCACTTCACATATTTTATCTCCATATTGTGTACAGAGCTTTTCAACCATAGCTGATATCCTTAAAATTCAAATGGAATAGTGTCAAATGTATGATGAAGACATCCATTTAAGCAATAAGAATTTATTTGATAAGAATTTATGATTACCTGGATATATGATTATTTTGACTACATATAAAAGAGAATAGATTTTCGACTGGTTCTTGATTTAGCATTCTTATGCCATAAAATTGAACACAGGCTGTTTTAAATAGTTCATCTTTTTCAGACCATATTTTATAATGTTTGCTCAATTCAACATCAAGGCGGAAATAATTTCTTAACAAATTTTTAAATGTATCATCCATTTCTTCTTTTATCTCTTTTTTGGTTAATAAAGAACCAATCACTTGATATTGCAAACCATTATCTATTTGCTGTAACTTCCATAAAGTTTTAGCAAAAATACCAGTCCACTCATTCAGATTACTATTATAAGTCCACCTAAAATTATAAGCATTTTAGTAATTTTGTTTGATAAAAAAAATATCTGAATGTCGACCACTTTCAATATTTTAATTTACCTGAAGCTTTGACCACCGTTCAATGTACCAAGTAGTTGGAGTTCATGAGCTTTGTATGGAATTTTGTGCCAACCCATTTTTTAGCATTCGTGTTATGGATCAGAATGTTGTCATTAATTTGATTGAATTTGTTATTATTCCAAAATACCGCGAACTGCAAACATTGTAATTTGTAATAATTGTGCGAAATGCCAAAGTCACTAATGACAACAGCTGTCATTGCCAAATGCCATGGTGAAATTGCAGTTTAGAAACCTACATGAATAAAAGTTAATTACCTAACTTTTCTATAACATATGACCGATTTTTTTATTCAATTGATCTTGTAGTTCGCCTAATGGTAAGCGATCACTATCGCCCATGAACATTCCAAATGGTAGGGTCTCTACAAATGCGTTGCCCTTTTAGGGGTAAAGGACAGAGAATGAATTGAGGACGGAAATGAGGGAGTCGACTGGAAAGCGTGGGAAAAAGTATACAGGCCTCCGGTTCCGCCAGTCTCGAATGTAACGCGCTAGCATTCACATGCTACTATTTCATGCCATGGACCTTCTGTGTAGTACCTTTAAACCAGTGCGAGCTGACCCAATTCGAAACGTGCTCGACTCTTACATTCGAATGATGCTTTAGAAATTTATAAAATTAAAAATAAATTAAAACAATGAAATAAAAAAGTTATGACTTAAATTATGTATTTTTTGTCATTTACAAAAATGCAATATTCATTTAAACAATTTTCGCTAACTAAGTGTCCTTCTTCATTTTCTCCTTAATCCAAGGTATATACTGAGCAGTGTCAGTAAACACAACATATTCATTTAGATTACAAGTGTGGTCCCCGTTCTGTGATACGAGGGATAATGAGACTACGCCTCGTAACCTCCAACGCCCGTTGTCGAGTATGTAAAGTCCACCTCCCGAATCTCCTAAACAGGGACCCGCTCCTTTTTTATCACCTAAAATAAAATAAACAACTTTAATTAAATATCCATCAATGTAACAGGTGCACAAAATTGTAATCTTGTTTCTATTTGAGTTCACACAATGTTATTGGAAATAAATAAAAAAAAGTTCAAGAATTTATTCAGCAAAATACTATAAAAAAGTCACAATACCTGCACATAAAGTTTTATGTGACGTTAATCTATGAAATTCGGGTTTGCTAGCTCTACACTCCTTGGTACTGACAACCGGCATTCGTACCATACGGGGTTCTCCCGACCCGCCCGGGCCCAGTTCGGACGCTCCCCATCCTGTTACCTATTAAAGAGTAATGTGTGTAATTAATCTCCATTAAATATAACAATAAATATACTATATATATAGTAATTATAACTCGAAAATTATGCTAGTGAATGATTTTACTTCTTTTTTTTTTAACTCACCACGCCAGTAGTGCCCACAATACGATTCAAGTCCGCGTTACTAGTCCATAGACACGCCGGTATAATATTAGCGTTAAAAGTCACCGGTCTTTCTAAAGTCATCACGAGGATATCATCTGCAAAAAAAAAAAAAAAATTTATCGATAAATACCACCAAAAAGAATCATGGTGAAAATACTAAATGAAGAATAATTGTACATTCTCAAAAATAATAATGCTATATACGTATACATATACGTATGAAATTAAATATAGGATTTTCCCGCCATTCTATGATTTTTGATAAAACGGTATGGCAAGCAACATTCTAGGAATAGTCCTCTTACTTGCTAGATTAGTGGCGTTATATGATTCGTGTATGGCAGCACTGCTCAGCTTCAGAGTGACGGTGATGTCATCGCCCCAGTCTTCAAGATTGTACACACCAACTTTCACAACGATGTCTTTTATGGATGTAATTGAGTTCTTCCCCTGCATGCAATGCGCCGCTGTAGGGGTGAAGAAAATACAATAAATAAATATCTTATATCTATATATATAAAAATGATTTGCTGTTCGTTAGTCTCACTAAAACTCGAGAACGGCTGCACGGATTTATCTTATCTTAGAAATTGAAATGTTCGTGAGATCTATGGAAGGTTTAAAAGGCGAGAAAAAATCGAATAATTTCCGGGAAAACCATAAAAACAGCCCTTTTCTATTTCCCATACAAACGTATTCTAGAGTCAATTTGTACTTTATTGCTATTCCATAAAGTTCATATAAAATTATAATCACTCACTGTTATCTAAGCAATTTAGGTCTTTTATTCATCGATTGAGGCAGTAAGAAGTCTGCCGGGCCAGCTAGTAAATGATAAATAATTATTTTTAACAAAATACTAAACCGCCTTCTTATGCTAATCGGATCTTGCGGAGAGCATCAGCTTTGAAAAAAAAGAGATTCATCAAAATCGGTTTATGAAATGAAAAGTTATGAGGTAACAAACTCAAAAAAAAAAACAGTCGGAATGGAGAACCTGTTTTTGAAGTCGGTTCAAAATGTTTTAAACGAGGGTATTTAAACAAATCATATCATATTTTTGGAAGAGCATAACGGCTTAATGCATAATGTGTATTGTGCTTTAGGTCAGACAAACGAATCAAACGAAATTGTAGTCTCGAGAATTTAGTAAATGCAGCTATTTTATTATTACAATAAGTCAATTGTTGTATTGATCACATTCAAGTAAAATTAATCTTGGGCATTACCTGTGATAATATGTTGATCCGATACTAACGTTCCCGAACAGATGTAACTCAGACTGCTCGTCCTTCGCCTGTAGATAGCAACCAACCACGGCCAATCGCCTCTTTGGTAACTACTACCCTGAAATATCAAGGGAACGTTTTCTGACGTCACTCCACATGTATCATATTGCGACGACGATTGGGTGTTTAAAGGTTCTGGATTGGGAATTGTTCTGAAAAGATAATGAAAATTATTCACATTGACCAAATTAGAAATCTATGAATCTTAAATTTCATATTTAAATTACTCCACATCCACACTTGCCCCTAAATATGAGATATGATTTAAATCTATATCTAAATATGAGATAAAAACCGTAAGACGTACTGGAATTTAAGTATAATAGAAAACATATTTATTTTTACCTGGGGGCTTCCGTAGTAGTGGTAGTTGTTGTTTTTATTTTTGGGCGCTGCGTACGTTTCGGCGGGATCACTATAGGTCTTTCGAATTCTTGCTCATTTGTGAAGATTGGCGTTTCATAAACTTCATATTCTGGTTCTCTGTACGGTGGAGGCGGTGGTGGAGGCCTTTGAGGTCTTTCCGTAATGATTTCCGCATATATTATTTCTGGACGTCGTGGTGGCGGAGGTGGCGGTGGCTGCTTATATACGGGTGTCTGTTGTGATATTTTATACACCTCGAATTCTGATTGCCGATTCGGTTGATTGATTTTTTCAATGTGGAATTGGTTATCTAGAAAACACTTGTTAATATTAGTCAGATGAAATATCTTTTAAAGGTTATATTGGGTATATAACCTTTAAAAGATATTTTTGTAATTTTTATTGAATTCAACATAAAATTCTTTTTTTCACAAATCTGGCCGTTGAATTGAACCTAATGAATTCTTATGACAATAAAAATTGGTTTAGAATTAGGTTCTTGCAGACTTATTCTAGTATATTCTTTAGAACTAGGATATAATATAAAGTGTATATTCTAAGTTTTGTACCTGAAGGATAAGTTGGTCGATGTGGTTCATAAACGCCATTGAAATCGTTTCGAAGGAACAAGGAGTGTTGTAGACTTATCGTAGTCACATATTGCGCGGGACCAGGGATATCTGTAACGGAATAGGAAACGATATTAATATAACAATAAACAATGTTTTAAACGAAAGCTTGCTGTATACACATGCACTTACCTAACCTAACTACTTATAATTGGAAGTTAAATAACAAAGACATGATTTTGTTTTTTCTTAATTTCATAATCAATAATAAATTGAAGGTCTGCTTTTATGTAGACTATCAATGAATAATTTTTAGTCTAAATCTCATTTTGATGTGCATAATTTTCCATATTTATCTTATTTTATTTTCAACATTCTTACCACCAGATCCATAACAGAGCAGGTTATCGTTTGCCGAAAGTCCTGTCAGACGGGGCAAAGGCGAACTAACGGGAAAATTCACTCGATAGTCAATTGGCGCCCCGCGGTTGAAATCTTGAAGCACATTCAATTCTTGGCTCAGCAGCTGTATGTTACCAACGTAACTCTGTAAATTAAAAAAAGAGATTAAAATTAAAACAATTTTCCATGTCCCCTTGTGGGGTATATGAGAGATGCAGTTCAAATCTGTTTCTCAGATCTATTTTCGTTACGGACAAGTAGGTGATCAGCCCTCTATGACCTGCCAGGCTGAGACTTTTTGTCAGTAACGATGGAGTCGGAATCAACATAACATTAACATAACAATTGACGAATATCCTGACGATGAAAATGCATGAGGTTTAAGTATATACCACAAAGTTAACAACTATTAGGTGGCCAATAAATATAAGAATAATTGTGTTAAATTGTGCTGTACGGACTAAGTGACCAGAGAGTAGGTTGTCGAGTTTGAACTAAGTGACTTTTAAATGAATAAGCATCTTGTCGATTTATCTTGGTAAGAGCGGCATTCGGAATAGGTGTATATTGATTTTAGTTCAATAACTATGTAAAAACAACGAATAACTTATAATAAAGGGGCTGCTTATGATTAATAAATATTTTCACAATATCTCAGTAGATCAAGTGTAAAACCAATCCAAAAGCGTTTAAACATAGAAAATACCTAGCTAGCAAGCATTTTAAGTTAGACATTAGGTACTTATACAAATTACAAATAAAGCCAACCAATTGAGTCATTATGAATAAATAAATGATGTTATAATGATGACCAAACAAATCTGGAGGAGGTTCTGTTCATCGTATAAATAACTAGCTTTCCGCCCGCGACTTCTGCCATAGATCGCGGGTTTTACCCACATAGATCACATTGCTGTGGAATTTTGTTGTAGTAATTCAACTGTTTATAAAAAGCATACTTTAGAGGCCATATATATATTATTATCATTGGACATGACTTCGGACATATACCACTAACACTTTCTTAAAATCATTATTTTCATATCAATCTAGCTGTTATTATATATATATTAGTACACGTTTTTGTCCCCTTGGTGTCCGAATTTATCAATCCTTTCTTAGCGGATGCCTAAACCATAGTGGCTATCTGAATGCCATATTTCAGCACGATCGGTCCAATAGTTTGGGCTGTGCGTTGAAAGATCAGTCAATCTGTTTTTCATTTTATACGTCTGTATATTATTTTTAACAATCTTAAATATAATATACAGACGTATACTATGTGTCAAAGGCAAAGAACACTAAAAATTAAAAAATAATAATAATTTTGCTTTTCTAACAAAAAAATAATAATATAAATTTAAACCACTTCTAAAATGTAAAAAGTTAAGCGAGTAGTAGTCGTTCCCCAAATCGAAAAAAAAAAACGACATTTAGCTCTGTTTGGTCTCATTATTATAAGGACAGGTTTATGTCATTTCACCGCTCGCGTTCAAGTTCAATGTTCCTAATACTTAGAGGGTCTGCTCCGACGAGGAAAACACGCGATTCATTTGGAATGTGTCGCAATAATATCAAAATACAGATATTTCACTAATTTTGAAGAGATATTAATTCAATTTTATTTAAATGTTAAATGACGACAAAGTTGCCATTTATTGTGATGAAAATAACAAAGTTTATTCAAGCAGATTTTCATTGCTTACGTGTGTGTACAATGACTAATTATTATGTATCCTATTATTAATACCTACGTATATGTACATTTAATTATCATCGATCTAAGTTTTTATATGTTTGTTCCAGCCGCTCGGCTCGGCTTAGCCCAGGATGGCCCAGGTTGAGGTTGAGGTGGATGTTGATAATAAAAAATAGAAATATCTACTATATTATATGTAAATTAGTAATAATTAAACTTACTACTGTAATAATTTTAAGTCTTTTAAATTTTACTACCAACAAAAACTCAACCAATTTGAACAAAAAACGAGGTACCCAATTCTACTCTTTTTTTTGTGTTTGTTACCTCACAACTTTTTAATGGGTAAACCTATTTTGATGTTTCTTTTTTGTTTGATAGTTGGTATCTCCCGCGTGTTGCTATTTTTTATTTGAATTAGAATTGACTATTTGACTTTAATTTTATATAAGTTTATTATTAATGTATGTAGATGTTAATGATTATATTGTGTAGCAATGTGTACTTTAAGTTTATTTTAATTAGGTAATTACAAATAGTGACGTTAAAGTTATAAATCGATGCACGATAATCACTTCGCGTCGTTGGGATTCTAACAAATCTTTTCCTTGTTATGATACGATCAGCTGCGCATAAAAAAGGAACACAATTTTACTAAGCGTAACTAAAATTCGATTGATTCGGTTCAGTAGTGAATCAAGTATTTTGATATATTATACGCCCTATATATTTTATATGTATATTAGCTTACTTGTTGGCTTGTAAATTTGATAAATAATACCTTAAGATCCAGCTTAATTAGGTCAATTTCATATTCCCTGGATGTCATTTATCTCAGTTTTATCTCATGGACAGCGTAATATACACATTACCATTGTTTTATTTTGATGCTCATACAAGTTAAAAATATATATTTTACATGTTATGAATAAGGCAATTTTGAAAATCGTTTTTATATTTAAAATTTTTAACACAGATCTCTAAAAACAGGAAATGTGAAGGCTAATATTTACCTGTTTAGATCCTATTAGCTTGATGCGACATATATTTACTTTAAATTAAATGCTTAAACTTCATTTTTGTAGTACTTTTCAAATCTAACATTTGTAGGTAGGTAGATTTTTTAAATGCACTGCACTGCACTACACTGCAATGCACTTTAATCAATTTTTTTTCTACGGCTAGGTCTCTTTAATTATTATAGCCACATCCCAAAATTCACTTAACATCCGAGGGCAGTTATTCCATTTTTTTTATTTAAATACACGTGTGAACGTGGCGCCAACCCTGTGTCTCATCAATTGTTTGATTGTTACGGTTATAATTGAAATAATGTTGCGATTGGAAAAAATATGTGGGATAAGGAAACTCGTACCTAACTTAGTCGTTTATCGGGAAATCATTATTCATTACCTGCATGCAACATGTTGATTCATAAAAATTAATAACGTTTCTATAAAATAATACCGAACTAAAAACAACCTAGCAATTATGTTGTCACTTGTATATACAAAGATCACATCTTATATCAGAAAAAGCATTAAGTCACAACAAAAAACATAATTCATATGTTATCCTCTGACATTAATATACGTATGTCAGCGTTTCACGAATATTCTCCATTCACTTAAATTATTCCGGAATGAAAATTGCTAAACATTAAAAAGTATATAAGTATATAATCTATGCATTAATATGCGTTATTTCAGTTTAGGTACAGTTATCTAGATGTAGAGACAGGTAGTTCCATAGATTATACACTTATATACGGTAGTTCCTTCTTTATTACTATTTTAATTTTAATCACCTCTCAACAAAGGATATTTTTAAAATGTCATTCTACATACACGACGCGTTCACAATGTTTCTGTATGACTTAATGAGTTTGTCTTTGGATGGATGAAAAAATACTTACAGAAGGTAGTCTTGTAGCAATGGTGAAATTAGCCTTTAATGTAACAGAGTTCACATATCCAAAAGGCTGCAAATGAATTGTTCCATATATCCCCGTATTATCGGACTTGTAATCAAAAATTTGTGGGCATGGAGACTGAACATATTGGCCACAAACCGTGAAATATTCCAAGAGCACTATGAAAAATACACTGAACCACAAACACGACATCTTTATGTATATTTATTAAATGCGTATCATTTTAAGCTTTTTTATTAATACAACTAGACGTGTTTTCAAGGCCTTCGTTGGACTCGGACTGGACATCACGGTAATTCTCGTCTCGACAAAATATCCCAACGTGGTAAAACCAATAAACCAAAACCGCTTTGAAATTAAACATGTACGTTATATGTATAATAATGTATTCTGGGGTATTTTGACACTTTATTCAAATTCCTTGTGTAAATTCTTCCATGTACAAAGTAGTAAATAATATCCGACAAATTTTTAAGTGCAAAGAAAAAAAAACAAAAGCTGAGTAACAACAAGTTTGTTACAAAAATTCACATTACAAACTCCCACGTTTATAATTACTGCAGTATATCACATTTACATATCCTATATGAAGTATAAATGAATAAATAAATGTTTGAGTTTATGTCTAAGTAATTAAGAAGTGTTATATTTATAAGTACCAAGAAAGGACTAGGCAGCTATTTGTTTCTACTTTTAAATGGGTTCTTGTTTATGTGTATCTTTCTTGCCAAGTCCTAGTCGGACACAACGAGAAAGTAAAGAATAAAGATACATTTATTCCGCGAACTACTTCTACAGCGTTAAAAGAAAGTGTGGTGCGTTATGTATCTAGTATGAATTTTAAAATACGTAGAAATACAGGTCTCGATCATTGCAAGCTTAATTTAATTAAAGCTTTAGTTTTTTTATAGAACGCAATAATAAATAATAATAACTGAGCATGCATAACTAACAAAATAAAAATATATCTTATTATTATTCCTATTATATTAGAATTCTAATACGAAAAAAAAACCTAAAAAACACACTTTAATGATGGAATCAACTAAATTGTTCCTTTGAAAATTATCCAATACAATACAATATAAATTAATTTTATCATATAAATTATTAAATAATTATTAGGATAATAAGTGGTATTGGTATAATGGTAATTAATTTAGGATTTCCTAAAAGAATGTTGAAGTGATCGGTGTTCATTAATGTATTATACTAAATTAATTATATACCCTTTTTTTTAATAGTGGGGAAATCTTGCATAGATACCCATGGCCCTCGGGGATGGAGCTATGGGTTATGTCGGATTCTTACCGACCAAAACCCCACTGTGTTCCGTCTAGCCACTTGAGTGAAGGGGCCACGGGAGCTAGTTAAAATACGTCCGCGACCCCCTCGGCGGCTGCCCGTTACCGGGCCAGGCGCTAATTATATAACCCTGATTCTTGATGTAATAAATAGACAGATTTAATAATTTTTTTTCGCTTATTATTAGTTTTGACATTACCGTATCGCATATATGCATACACTAGCGTTCGCCCGCGGCGCCTCTTAGTCGACCCATGAGACAACCATTCAGAACACATGGGATTAAACTGAGGGTCTTTGTAGCAGTAATATGATATAAAAATCAGAAAAACAGGCTGCTTTTTGTCCTGAAAACCGACATACACGTGGACGGAGCCGCGATCGCTAATCTAAAATAAATACAGCCTATATCTATACTCCCTGATAACGTAGCTTTCAAATGGTGAAAGAATTTTTAAAATCAGTACAGTAGTTTTTAAGTTTAGCCATTTTAAACGAACAAACGAAGACACAAATCTTTCTCTTTATAATCTTAGTGAAGGTGTAGATAACAAAGCTGTAGATACAAGCTATAGAGCGCGCGTCACTAAGTATGAACTAAATTCTGTGGTAGTGATGCCAAAATAAATAAATATAGTAGTCTATATAAGAATAAAGTACCTAATAACCCTTTTTACGTGACAATGACAATCTCATCAATATAAAATTTAAGTTTAAAGTAGGTGCTAATTTTTTTAAATATTCGTTACAATTATTATTAAACTACAACACCATCATGTAAGAATTCCAAATATCGATATTTCCCTGCATCATGCATGAAACGTCACTATCAAAGTTATTTTCCACAGAAAAGTATCTACAACAAATTTACTTATGATAAGCACGAGGAGATACCCACCTTTTATTGCGTGTCTGAGGGGCACAATGAATTTGAAACCCCCTTTTTTATTTTATTCATTTTTATTGTTTGTTTGACGTTTTCTCGTGATTAGTCAATACTCATAGCTTAAATTAATTCAATTTGATTAAATAATTTAATTCTTAATATTTCTTCATTTTTTTTTACAATAAGAGCTAGCCCACTAACTAGCTAGCATTTCCTTACGCCTAGATAAGCTAATGAGCAAGTTAAGTGAGCATCACGCGTAAGGTAATGACTTGCTCATTAGCTCATCCAGGCTCTAGTTATCCACAGAGTATGTAAAATACATTCATGCTATGATACTGCTACACGTGAATTCATGTTAAATTAAAACTTAGATAGTTCACCTTAAGGCAAGGAATTTGAATCACAGAGTATCGCCCTGGTTTATTATTTTCAACCATTTTATTTTTCGCTCTTAAAAATAGTCGTGCTAGAGTTTATGAAAATATCATAAAACAGAGTCAATTTACACTTATAGGAAAATGGACATTTTACATTACGTTCATAATTTTATTAAAAAAACACCCATATAAATAAGCCGCAACAGATATTTTATTTAATTAATAAGTTGTCTTAAATAAGGAGAAGTCTTTTCTAGATTAGTTGACAAGTGACAACAAATGGCAACATTTATTTGTAATCATGATGGAGGCTCTGGCATTAGTTTTCATTTTCGGCGCTCAAAAGATGATATAAAAATGAATATTTGAGACTTGTGTTTTTATTAGTTTGTAAAACAGAAAATGGTAACGATTGTTGATGATATAGATTTTTTAACAGTTCAAGAGGCGATTTTTAAAGATGTCAAATATTACCTCTCTGGCGATGTCTCGGAAAGGGTTTGTTGTTATGTTATTCTTGTTTTTATTTTTATTTATGTATCGATATGTGGTTTAACTGGTCTCGCGCTTTGTTGTTTTTACAGATTATGCAGTTACTTCAGTCAGGTGGAGGTGAAAATACAAAATATTTTTCTGACTACGTTACTCATCTAATTTGTGGTCAAAATGCTGCCGATACAGACATCGATGAAGCTCAGGACATCTATCAGATTCCTGCTGTGAATGAAAATTGGGTCCTTGCTTGTGCTAGATTAAAAAAATTGGCAAACACAAAGCCATACTTTCCTAGCAAGAATAAAATATTCTCAAATGTTGTTGCATGTGTATCCAAAGTGACTCCAGCCGATGCCAAATCATTATTTGCGCTAATATCTTATCATGGTGGAAGAGTGAAGTTAAATTTAGATAGTCAGTGTACTCATTTGATCTGTGGCTCGACATCAAGTAAAAAATATAATTCAGCCTTATCATTATCCTATAAAATTAAAATCGTCACTCCAGACTGGGTTTTGGAGAGCTTGCGAGCTAGAATACAGGCAGTGGCTGAGGTATTTCACCCTAAATTATTGGTTATACCAAAACCGCCACCGCCACCAAAACCAATGGATCGTATTAGTGCAATTACAGGATTCGATTTTGAAGAAGGCATTGCTAAAAACGAAGTTCCAACTCAAAACATGTCAGAAGGTAAAAATGAAGATACAAAAGCACTTTTAGATAAACTCAAGCAAAGAATGCCTTGGAATAACAATCCATCGACAGCTAATTCTTCAGCAGTCACAACTTCTAATGCTAACTCAATGGGCTACACAATTGCATCTAACACAACAAGTATTGTCACAAAATCTTTACCACAAGGAATAAATCAGAATGTACAAATACAGGGTGTTCAACAAAACACCCAGCTTATACAGAAGTTTGGACAGAATCCTCCTATTTCACAGGCAAATATTAATATTCAGAATCAACAATCTAATATGCAACAAGGTTATACACAAACTCAACAGTCACCACAACCTCATGGGCTATCTGCAATACAAATACAACAACAAAAGTTACTACAACAACATCAACTCAGAATGCAAATGTTACAACAAGGCTTTACTCAGCCGAACGTTTCTCAGATGAATCAAAATATTTCTGGTCAAATTCAGCAACATATTCAAAGTAATCAACATCATGTCCAACAATCACAAAATGTTTCTCAATCACAGAATACATCTATGACTTCTGCTCAACAACAAATTGAAAGCATTAGTCAAATGCTGAGTCAAAGTGCCAATAATTTACAACAAGCAAATAATTTGCAGCAAGCACAGCTTAATCAACAAAACATGTCTCTAAAACAAACTCTTACTTTAAGTCAGCAAAGTGCCGTGCAAAACATTGCTCAGCAATTGGCACAGTCAACTCAAAATTTACAACAGAGCTTACAAAATGCCAAACTTAACCAGAGCCTTGGTCAAAATCAAGTGATAAACCAGCAACAGATGATGAGCTCTGGTCAACAACTTTCATCACAAAATCAAGGCATGATCCAACAGCAGACTGTTCAATCTTTGACTAATCAGCAACAAAATCTTAATATGGGAGTTCAGCAAGGCCTTGTTACATCCCAAGCTCAATCCAATCAAGGACAACTAAGCCAATTAGTAAGTAATGCCTCTCAACAGTCTGTCATTGGTCAGCAAATACAACAATCAATACAAGGTCAACAGAGTGGAAACATGCCAGTGCAAGGTACATGGAGACAGCAGAATATTCAAATGGTTCAAAATGTCCAAGGTCAACACCAAATCATCAGGAGTCCATTGGTTCAGTCAAGGAATCCCCAAAACCAAGTTATATTACAGCAGCAGATTATGCAAACTCAACAGCAAGCATTGATAAACAACCAACAGTCTCAGCTGAGTCCACAGCATGGAGTACAACAATCACAACAGATTTTACAACAATCCATTGGATCTCAAGGTCAAGCAATAAGTCAGACACATCATCAAATACTGGTACAGAAACAACAACTATTAAACAATGCTGGACAACAACAGATTGTTCAAGCACCACAGCAAGTTTTGATAAATCAGCACACTGGCCAACAGCAAATACTTGTTCATGGAAATCAACAAGTTACCCTACAGGGTGGACAGCAAATAGTATCACAGAGCCAAATAGTCCATCAAGGAGGTCAATTAGTCAATCAAGGTGGACAACAAATACTTACTCAGGGTACTCAACAAGTTCTATCACAAGGGGGGCAACATGTAATTACCCAACAGGGACAGCAGCACCAAGTAGTGATAGCTCAATCACCACAGCAAATTGTATCCCAGTCGGGACAACAAATAATTGGTCAAAATGTTGGTCAGGGACAACAAGTATTGTCACAGGTGCCTCAGTCTCCTCAGCCTGGAGGGCAAATTACTGGTGGAGGCATTCAGCAGATAATAACTCATAGTGGTGGACAGCAAATAGTGTCACCAGGTGGGCAGCAAATTGTACAGGGTGGGCAGAATGTTTCTTGGCAACAGCAGCAATACATACAGCAACGCCAACCCATTGGTCAACCCACTGGAGTTGGACAAAGGGTATGTAAACTAATCCTAGTATTACACATAACTTTATTATCAGCTAACCTTGTAGTAAGAAGAATTAGCTTAAATGGATTAAGATATTAATTTAAATGACTGCATAAAAATCAAAAAGCAACATTTAAAAAATACACATTCTTTTATTTAACTATAAGCATTTCTATTTTATTCTGTTTGTATCAATAAAATGGATAAACTTTTTAACTTACCTTCAGAACCAGAAAAAAAGAACAACACATCCTACACACTTTAAATACTATCTAATCAAAACCATAACATCTCTACAGCCCCTACAAGTATCATGGACAGCTGGCGGCGGCGGGCGGCAGCTGATCCACCTGGACGCGCAGACG
>NC_052103.1:2973544-3102779 GCF_012273895.1 Zerene cesonia
GTAGATACAAGCTATAGAGCGCGCGTCACTAAATAAGCTAAATTCTGTGGTAGTGATGCCAAAATAAATAAATATAGTAGTCTATATAAGAATAAAGTACCTAATAACCCTTTTTACGTGACAATGACAGTCTCATCAATATAAAATTTAAGTTTAAAGTAGGTGCTATTTTTTTAAAATATTCGTTACAATTATTATTAAACTACAACACCATCATGTAAGAATTCCAAATATCGATATTTCCCTGCATCATGCATGAAACGTCACTATCAAAGTTATTTTCCACAGAAAAGTATCTACAACAAATTTACTTATGATAAGCACGAGGAGATACCCACCTTTTATTGCGTGTCTGAGGGGCACAATGAATTTGAAACCCCCTTTTTTATTTTATTCATTTTTATTGTTTGTTTGACGTTTTCTCGTGATTAGTTAATACTCATAGCTTAAATTAATTCAATTTGATTAAATAATTTAATTCTTAATATTTCTTCATTTTTTTTTACAATAAGAGCTAGCCTACTAACTAGCTAGCATTTCCTTACGCCTAGATAAGTTAATGAGCAAGTTAAGTGAGCATCACGCGTAAGGTAATGACTTGCTCATTAGCTCATCCAGGCTCTAGTTATCCACAGAGTATGTAAAATACATTCATGCTATGATTCTGCTACACGTGAATTCATGTTAAATTAAAACTTAGATAGTTCACCTTAAGGCAAGGAATTTGAATCACAGAGTATCGCCCTGGTTTATTATTTTCAACCATTTTATTTTTCGCTCTTAAAAATAGTCGTGCTAGAGTTTATGAAAATATCATAAAACTGAGTCAATTTACACTTATAGGAAAATGGACATTTTACATTACGTTCATAATTTTATTAAAAAAACACCCATATAAATAAGCCGCAACAGATATTTTATTTAATTAATAAGTTGTCTTAAATGAGGAGAAGTCTTTTTTAGATTAGTTGACAACAAATGGCAACATTTATTTGTAATCATGATGGAGGCTCTGGCATTAGTTTTCATTTTCGGCGCTCAAAAGATGATATAAAAATGAATATTTGAGACTTGTGTTTTTATTAGTTTGTAAAACAGAAAATGGTAACGATTGTTGATGATATAGATTTTTTAACAGTTCAAGAGGCGATTTTTAAAGATGTCAAATATTACCTCTCTGGCGATGTCTCGGAAAGGGTTTGTTGTTATGTTATTCTTGTTTTTATTTTTATTTATGTATCGATATGTGGTTTAACTGGTCTCGCGCTTTGTTGTTTTTACAGATTATGCAGTTACTTCAGTCAGGTGGAGGTGAAAATACAAAATATTTTTCTGACTACGTTACTCATCTAATTTGTGGTCAAAATGCTGCCGATACAGACATCGATGAAGCTCAGGACATCTATCAGATTCCTGCTGTGAATGAAAATTGGGTCCTTGCTTGTGCTAGATTAAAAAAATTGGCAAACACAAAGCCATACTTTCCTAGCAAGAATAAAATATTCTCAAATGTTGTTGCATGTGTATCCAAAGTGACTCCAGCCGATGCCAAATCATTATTTGCGCTAATATCTTATCATGGTGGAAGAGTGAAGTTAAATTTAGATAGTCAGTGTACTCATTTGATCTGTGGCTCGACATCAAGTAAAAAATATAATTCAGCCTTATCATTATCCTATAAAATTAAAATCGTCACTCCAGACTGGGTTTTGGAGAGCTTGCGAGCTAGAATACAGGCAGTGGCTGAGGTATTTCACCCTAAATTATTGGTTATACCAAAACCGCCACCGCCACCAAAACCAATGGATCGTATTAGTGCAATTACAGGATTCGATTTTGAAGAAGGCATTGCTAAAAACGAAGTTCCAACTCAAAACATGTCAGAAGGTAAAAATGAAGATACAAAAGCACTTTTAGATAAACTCAAGCAAAGAATGCCTTGGAATAACAATCCATCGACAGCTAATTCTTCAGCAGTCACAACTTCTAATGCTAACTCAATGGGCTACACAATTGCATCTAACACAACAAGTATTGTTACAAAATCTTTACCACAAGGAATAAATCAGAATGTACAAATACAGGGTGTTCAACAAAACACCCAGCTTATACAGAAGTTTGGACAGAATCCTCCTATTTCACAGGCAAATATTAATATTCAGAATCAACAATCTAATATGCAACAAGGTTATACACAAACTCAACAGTCACCACAACCTCATGGGCTATCTGCAATACAAATACAACAACAAAAGTTACTACAACAACATCAACTCAGAATGCAAATGTTACAACAAGGCTTTACTCAGCCAAACGTTTCTCAGATGAATCAAAATATTTCTGGTCAAATTCAGCAACATATTCAAAGTAATCAACATCATGTCCAACAATCACAAAATGTTTCTCAATCACAGAATACATCTATGACTTCTGCTCAACAACAAATTGAAAGCATTAGTCAAATGCTGAGTCAAAGTGCCAATAATTTACAACAAGCAAATAATTTGCAGCAAGCACAGCTTAATCAACAAAACATGTCTCTAAAACAAACTCTTACTTTAAGTCAGCAAAGTGCCGTGCAAAACATTGCTCAGCAATTGGCACAGTCAACTCAAAATTTACAACAGAGCTTACAAAATGCGAAACTTAACCAGAGCCTTGGTCAAAATCAAGTGATAAACCAGCAACAGATGATGAGCTCTGGTCAACAACTTTCATCACAAAATCAAGGCATGATCCAACAGCAGACTGTTCAATCTTTGACTAATCAGCAACAAAATCTTAATATGGGAGTTCAGCAAGGCCTTGTTACATCCCAAGCTCAATCCAATCAAGGACAACTAAGCCAATTAGTAAGTAATGCCTCTCAACAGTCTGTCATTGGTCAGCAAATACAACAATCAATACAAGGTCAACAGAGTGGAAACATGCCAGTGCAAGGTACATGGAGACAGCAGAATATTCAAATGGTTCAAAATGTCCAAGGTCAACATCAAATCATCAGGAGTCCATTGGTTCAGTCAAGGAATCCCCAAAACCAAGTTATATTACAGCAGCAAATTATGCAAACTCAACAGCAAGCATTGATAAACAACCAACAGTCTCAGCTGAGTCCACAGCATGGAGTACAACAATCACAACAGATTTTACAACAATCCATTGGATCTCAAGGTCAAGCAATAAGTCAGACACACCATCAAATACTGGTACAGAAACAACAACTATTAAACAATGCTGGACAACAACAGATTGTTCAAGCACCACAGCAAGTTTTGATAAATCAGCACACTGGCCAACAGCAAATACTTGTTCATGGAAATCAACAAGTTACCCTACAGGGTGGACAGCAAATAGTATCACAGAGCCAAATAGTCCATCAGGGAGGTCAATTAGTCAATCAAGGTGGACAACAGATACTTACTCAGGGTACTCAACAAGTTCTATCACAAGGGGGGCAACATGTAATAACCCAACAGGGACAACAGCACCAAGTAGTGATAGCTCAATCACCACAGCAAATTGTATCCCAGTCGGGACAACAGATAATTGGTCAAAATGTTGGTCAGGGACAACAAGTATTGTCACAGGTGCCTCAGTCTCCTCAGCCTGGAGGGCAAATTACTGGTGGAGGCATTCAGCAGATAATAACTCATAGTGGTGGACAGCAAATAGTGTCACCAGGTGGGCAGCAAATTGTACAGGGTGGGCAGAATGTTTCTTGGCAACAGCAGCAATACATTCAGCAACGCCAACCCATTGGTCAACCCACTGGAGTTGGACAAAGGGTATGTAAACTAATCCTAGTATTACACATAACTTTATTATCAGCTAACCTTGTAGTAAGAAGAATTAGCTTAAATGGATTAAGATATTAATTTAAATGAATGCATAAAAATCAAAAAGCAACATTTAAAAAATACACTTTCATTTATTTAACTATAAGCATTTCTGTTTTATTCTGTTTGTATCAATAAAATGGATAAACTTTTTAACTTACCTTCAGAACCAGAAAAAAAGAACAACACATCCTACACACTTTAAATACTATCTAATCAAAACCATAACATCTCTACAGCCCCTACAAGTATCATGGACAGCTGGCGGCGGCGGGCGGCAGCTGATCCACCTGGACGCACAGACGCATGCGCAGTTGCAGCAGATGGACCCACAGCAGCGCGCGATGTTCGTGGCGCAACTGCAAAAGCGGCGGCAGCTGCAGATACAGCGGGCTCTGGCACAGCAGCAGGTACATATACATTACTTGCTTTTGCATGCGTCTTCGCAAGTATTAAATTCGGAGTAGTTTAATAGATGTTATTATACATATAAACCTTCCTCTTATATCACTCTATCTATTAAAAAAATTCATCAAAATCCATTGTGTAGTTTTTACGACCTAAGCATACATATAGAAGAAGCGACTTTACTTCATTCTATGTAGTGATAGTGCAGCACTGGTTTTGGGTGAATTAGAGGGTATATGTATAATACGAATTACTATGGGTGTATTATAATATGAATAAAGTGTAATTCATAATTAACTAAGGTAATACCTTAAAGGTATAAACATAAAAAGACTAATTGCTATCTTTTTGCAATGAGAAAAATGTGATTTTGAGACATTGGATTTGTTATTTAATAACTCTTTAGGGCACAAAATGTAAGCTCCGTGAGTGCTAATGCCCATTGACGATAATATATGTACCAAGAGCAAAACCAAGGAGATCGCTAGTTAAGAATAAATATCTCCCGTTTTCTCTATAGTCAAATAAAACATAAGTCGATAGTTAGAGACACATAACTACGAATCTTTAGCAATTTTATAATACATCATTATGTAATTTACAAATGATTTTACAACTGTGTAGCAACCAGTCGTATCAGGAGCCCCTGGTGGTGGACTGCAAGCAACACAGAATGTCACATTCATTCGGAGTCCTCTACCACCCGGTCTCACGCAACAACAGCAGGTTAGTATTAAACTTGGCCTGGTGAGGTGACCACCTCCCGTGACCACTACAATGGGAGAAAAACAAATTGCAGTGGGAGTCCAACATAACCCAGGGCCCTTTGCCTAAGGCCTTGGGTATACACAAAAGCATATTCAACCTTAAGAAAGCATAGGTGGTATTATTGAAAATTACCCATTTTATTTATTTATTTCCTATAACAATGCCATTCATTTTGAGGATATGCCTTTTGTTATACTTATTGCATTTCATGGAGTTATTTTGTCATTATTATGAAGAATAAAAATAAAAGTCCTGTTACCCATATTCCATATGTACTTTTCCCTACTGTACAACTATCCAGATGTGTTCCTCATTTAAGAAATCATCAATTGGTGTAATAAGGCATTATTTCGAAATCAATGGGTACAAACACTGGTTGGAAATATTATTATCAGTTGTCATAAAAATGTTCGCAAGAAATGTGTTTGATTAGAACTGAACACTTTGTATCAGGTACAATGGCAGGTGCAACAGCCAGGAATTAGAACTGCCACAATTCCTGCTGCAACTCCGTCGCAGACACCACAGTCACCAGGTATTCATCTTATATCATATTTACAAAGACTAATTTACTAATTAGTCTATGTTGTATGTATTAGTTAACCTGGTATGGTTTATATGGTAGTATCATTTCACATAGAAAAATTTTTTTTTGGTATCAAATGCTTCTCTCAAAGAGATTAGTCAAGCACTTTCATGATAATTTTATACAAAAGCAATATAGTGCAAAGTTGGTAATTATCCAAGCATTCCACAAGTTATAATAACAAGGACAGATATAATTAGATATTAAAAAAAATTAAAATTGAAAAAAAACGTAATGCAATAACTTGTTTTAGAATGTATTAAATTCACTTTGCTTTCATTTTGCATTTAAATACACAAAACTAAATACAATATACATTTTATTTAAATTGGTTAATAATTACAAATATTAATAAAAAAATAAAGGATTTGTACATATTTTAGAATTAATTTTGATTATTTTTATATATAGCTAATTTTTACCAATCTTATATGAAATTAAATGCTCAAAAAGTGGTTAAACATAAAAATATTAAAATTTACCAATAACTTGTCTAATGGAAAACTATGTATAATACACTTATGCAACATGAAACGGTATCATGTTTTTTATCTATGAGCACTGAGGTTTCGGTGTGCTGACAAATTTTGTTATTCAAATGGTCATACATACATAACGATGGCCGACGTCAATGATCAAAAATTATAATTTCAATGTGCTACCTCATGTTCTAAGCATCTCGAGAATATTTGAGTGTAGTCGCCATTTCGTTGGGGAGAAGAGAGTTCTGTGTGTTATCTTGAAGTTATTGTTTGATGCTTCGATTGCGAATGCCTTAATGTCAATTAGTGATTGGGATACTATGGATGTAGAGGAGTCTACCGGTAAGTTTTTTATATGTGTGAATGTATTATTAATGATAAAGTTAAAAGATAAAGCGGGTTAGAGGTCAGAGAAAAAAGAAAGAATAATATTGTTATTTACATGACTGTTTCCTTAATTCTAATTATAGAATCTGAAATGCTTTATGTTATTTGAAAATTCATTTTTAACCGTTTGCCATTTTGAAAGACATACATTCCCATTTTTTTTATCTAAATTATTGACAATCCTGTTAAGATTGTTATTTACCACATCCATTTACTTTTATGAGATATACCAAATATGGTTAATTTCTGTAATAGTTCCTATGCATCATGAGATTTTATCAAAATTAACTTCTCAGATATTAATAGAACATACTACATATCTTTACAAAATTAATATCGAGTAAACCGTACCTAAATATTAATTCATTTTTCAACAGCATACAAATCCGATATTTATTTCCAGTGGGCGCAGTGGGGGGCACAGTGGGTAATGTGGGGGGAACTACAACAGTAGGTGCGGGAGTGGAGACGCAGTTACAACAGTTGCAACGGCAGCAACAGTACCGGCTGCAACAGCTGCAGGCGCAGCGGGACCATGCTCACCATCAGACTGCTAAACAGGTGACTGAAGTTTTTTTTAGAGAAATATGTATCATTTGGCTGTTGTCGCTATCATCTGAAAACTAACATTAAATATGTTTAAATGTTGATAAACTGTTGGATTGTATTAAACTTCCAATTTTAACATTCAAACATAATTTCAATTATAAAAGGTAATTAATTCTATGTTCATTGTAGTACATGATACGGAGATTCGTGAGTGACTTATGTTTCATTACTGTTTAATTAAGTCAAAGTTACATTAGGTGGCGCCTGTTACGCAACACGTGGTCACCCCACTGCAAGAACAACAAGTCGATGCTATTTTGACACCCACTACACCCGAACAACAACAAGGTAGGTGAAAAATATTTAAAGAGTAGAAAAAAAAAAAAACGATCGCGGAGATCGAACCTGCATCTTTAGCCATACAGTGGTAACGACTAAAGGCTAACTTTTCGACCACCCTAGATCTCGGATGCTTCAGTTATAGAATTTCATCTATTCTTTTCCATTAAGACAATAAAAAACATAAGGCATTATGAAAACAGTTTCTTGTATCAACATTATGAAAAAGTTTATTATAGTATGTCACTTCTACACTATTGAAAAACATACTTTACTAAATATGGTTTTTGCATTAACAGCAGGTGCAGGTGCACTGTTGGTGAATCCCAAGACGAAGACGGCGCTGGCTAATATGCTGTCCATCCGCCTGCAAGGGACTGCACCGCCTGCTGATCATGAACCATCTGCCGCCGGAACCCTTAGGTATACATCATGCCCATTAGTATAAATACATGAGAGTTAAATAATTGTGCTATTTGTTTATTAAACACACTTAAAAAATAAAAGAGCAGAATCCTCAATTGGACTGTACTTTTTTTGTTTGTTATCTCAGAACTAAATATCTAACTCGGTCCAGTTAAGATTTTTCACTAAGAATAGATAACTAAACTACTTTTTAGAATAATTAAACCTCTTTAAATAAATAAGGTGCAGTCGAAGTTCATATATCTTAAACAAGTAATACAGTTAATATGAGACACCATCTTTGACTCGACTTAATTTTTTACTTTTTGAAGGAGTAGAAATGTTTGTTAAAAAAGAATGTATGTTAACAAATTGCCACTCAGTAATATGTCATTGCTATATAAATCTGCTTTATATCATATATATATATATATATATATATAAATACATAATAATGATATACAGGCTTATGACGGCTGCGCACGCGGCGGGCGGTGCTGTGCGCGCGCCGGCGCGTCTGCTGCTCGGCGCCGCGCACCACCCGCACACCGTGCCAGCACCGGTGTGTACTATTGTGTACCTTATTATTTACGCGATAAGGTTCATTTTGCTATTTTTTAAAGTATTGTGTAGGCATTTATGGTTTTTCCTTGGTAGGCATATACATGGATGATTCATTTTAGGAATAAGTTTATTCTGAATGAAGCAATACATCCGAAGTAACATAATTTTATGTATTTTATTCATGTACAAACATTGGGGTTTGGTATCTATAGTGTATAAACTTTCAATGAATTCAAAAAACAGTTTCATACATTTCATAAAATTTTTACAAATGTTAACAGGCCGGCAGCACGGTAGTTGGAAACAAGGTGTATGGTAGTGTGGGCGGGGTGGGCGCAGTGCGTGCAGCGCCGCCTCGAGCGCAGTTCTATGGACACAATCCTAACCTAAAATTGCCCCCAGACCTGTTCCTGCTTGGATGTGTTTTCCATGTTGTAAGTTGATTTGTTTGTCTTAAATATCCTCCCATTTTAAGTTGTTCCTCATAAGGTTTTCTAGTTCTAATAATTAAATTGTATAAAATTCATATAAAAATATGTCAATTCCTGTGGTTACTTCTATAAAAAAAAAAGAAAATATAAGTGTCTTAGTACGAGCTAAGAGTAGATTTATATGTTGCACCAACTTCCTACATAACATCAAATTAATTGAAAGCGGATACAAATTGGGTGCATGTATGCAGTACGAGACGTGTATGCGTGCAGGTGGAGTACCAGCAGTCGGTGGGCAGCGAGCGCGTGGCGCGCTGGACGGAGGCGATCCAGCGGCGCGGCGGCGAGGTGGAGGCGGGCTACTGCGCGCGCGTCACGCACGTGCTCTGCGAGACGCAGCGCCACGGCGTCGTCATGCAGGTACTGGGCGGCACGCCCACACCGAGCGCATCTCATAATAGAATAATTATTATGATTGTGTGTTACAAAGTGTGAGGATGAGAATGCTCGTTTATTATTGTGATGTTTGTAATACCTTGTGTCGAAATAGTGAGATTTTTTTTATGTCATAGTCGGTAATGGAGCTGGTGGGTGGCCTGATGGTAAGCGCTACAACCGCCCATGAACATTTGGAGAGGCTTATGGTCAATTGCAGACCTATGTGCCTGTACAAATGGAATGCCGACATTCAATTGGGAAAGGGTTTAAAAAGGATTGACGAGAGAAATAAAGGAAGGGACTGGGAAGGTTAAAGAAAAGGATATAGGCCTCTGGTTCCCTCAATCACCGTATGAAATACAATAGCATGCTTTTATTTCACGCCGGTTTTCTGTGGGGGTGTGGTACTTCCCCAGTGCTAGCTGGCCCAATTCGTGCGTGCTCGACTGTCACATTAGAAATTTTTGCAAGAGGATAGATTGGTCTATAAATACGAGTGATCGGTGTCCCGTAGGCGCTGCGCGACGCGAAGCGGTGCGTGACCGCGTACTGGGTGCTGGACACGATGGAGCGGCGCGCGGTGGCGCCGCCGTGGCAGGCCATCCACCTGCCCGCCATGTACGCGGCGCGCGAGCGGCCCGCGCGCCACCACCGCGCCGCGCTCTCGGGCTGGCGCCGCGACGAGCGCCGCCGCCTCGCCTGCTGCCTGCGCCAGGTCGGCGCCAAGGTGCGTGCCGCCCTGCTGCCCCCACGCTGCCCCCACGCTGCCCCCACGCCGCCTCACGCCGCCGGTTGCACCGGAGCTTAACTTCGTGCTTTATTTAACTCGAATCTGATACTCTAAATTCATCTGTACAGCTCGAGTTCTTTATTGGCAGTCATATTTTCTTGTTATTAACACTACGACCCTTTTATTTATTTAAAGTATGACACAGTACAAAAATGTTTTGTATTAATAGGTAAAAGATAAAAGATAAAATTGTTTCTCATGTGTCATGCTTGCGCATTAAAAAAGTGAATTCAAAACATCATTTGCAATGTGAAAAATCGGGAAACGTTTTCCATAGCAGTACCTGATTATGACAAACATTTAAATAATAATTTTGTATGCGATAGCTAACGCCGTACATGACGCGCGACAACACGGTGCTGATCTGCAAGCGCGCGGAGGGCAACAAGTACCGGCGCGCGCGCGAGTGGGCCATCCCCGTGGTCAGCGCCGCCTGGCTCACCGACCTGCTGCTCGGCAACATGACGGCGCTCTCGCAGGTACCTGCACCATACGACACGATATCGTGCTAAACGTGCTAAACGTGCTAGCTGTACAGTGTACAGTCCACGGCACGTTACTTGGAAACAATCCTTAGATGCGAGCCAATTGTAGTAATACAAATATCGTGTTCGAAATGACTGTACATAAGCATACATTAGTTAGCTAGTTTATTTTGGAGCAGTACAATTGTTAAATTTACTAATTTACTTTAAATAATTTCAGATCGAGAATGCAAAATATCAACAGTTCAATTTGGCGAGCCCGTTCCGGATGGACTACAGTCTTGTTTCTCATTTAATGAGTGAGTTATCGTTTTATTTCTTTACTTATCTTCGAATAAATAAGAAAGAAAAGAAAAAAAAAAAAGTTTCCTCGACATAAAAATAAGAATAAATAATGTTATGTCATATTCACAAGAAGATGCATGACAGGCGCAAATCACAACACAAACGATTAACCCTGAAATGAATTCACAATTCTAAATTCGAATTTTAACAGTAATCTAGCTTGAAAGACGCAGCCACTCATAAAACAATCGACAATACCGTACACAAACCGTTCACAATTTGAATTCCGAATCCAAATCTCCACAGACGCGTGGAAGATGCCGATAAACATAACGCAAGAGTCGCACGAGCGGGCGAAACGCGCGGCGGCCGCGGCGGGCGAGCGGCGCGCCAAGCGGCCGCGGCTCAGCTCCCCGCCGCCCGCGCCCCCCGCGCCCGCCGCACCCCCCGCGGCCGCTGCCCCCGCGCCCGCGCCGCCGCCGCTGCACCTGGCGCCGCGCGTGCTCTTCTCCAACGTGCCGCCCCCCGCGCACAACCGCCTCGCCGCCGTCGTCAGGTGCGCTGCCTTATATATCATACCAGCTGACCCGGCAAACACTGTTCTGCCTTATTCTTATCATTTAGGGGTATGAAAAATAGATGTTGGCTGATTCTCAGACCTACCAGACATACACACAAAATTCATTTGAATCGGTCCACCCGTTTCGGAGGAGTTCGGTAAATAAAATTATGACACGAGAATTTTTTAAATGAGATATAGTAATAGTTCAAAATAAATTGTAAAGTCTAATGTGGGGAGGTCGCGGGCTTATAACCGATTCTCGTGGCTCCTTCACTAAAGCGGCTCGACGGAACACAGTCAGATTTTGGTCGGTAGGCATCCGTATGGGGGCCGCGGGTATCAAGATTTCCCCACCAAGCAATAGTCTAATGTGGGAGCCGAGCTGGCTTCGACACGAATTGGGCCAGCTCGCGATGGGGCAAGTACCCACATGTTCCCAGTTCTTATATGTACCATCAAGTGATGCACCAACTCCATCACTGATGATGAAATATTAAAAATAATGTTTAGCTATCATCTGTAATTTTATTTATTACTGAGTGATGTTGTGTTGTAAATTGCTAGGAATGGCCAGCTTAAACGATACTCATTTCGACTTGAAAACAATATTTCTTTATATCGCTAATGAAATAGAAACAATTATAATGCTACGATTTTAAAGCTGTAGTGAAGTTAAAAATACAAAATGCATGTTTCTTTTGATTGGTTTGGCCGTAAAAATTAAGGTAATGAAATGGATCATGAAATAAATACTGAACAGTAATTAATTGTCCTGTTATATTAGGACAGTAAAGATACCGTAAGTCAACAGTGATGGACAAAAAAAAGCTCCTCGTGGAGTACTGGAAGTCGTTCATAGTTTTATATTCTTTGTTAGCAGTAAAATTGTTATTAAAATTAAAGAAAATGTACCTGCCGTATTTCAAATTATTATCATATTAAATTGATTTACTTCCATCGTTTGATTTGACTTGTTAATGAAATTAATTGCAAATATTGAAGAGAAAATTTCATAATAGCTGCTGAATACTTACAAACATTTCAAATATTTTCAGTGAAACTCCAAAATATGATGAAAACTCAAATAATATAGAAACATGTGAACTCGTTGAGAAACAGAAATAAAAGCACAGGTTTACATATTTCGCACTAAAGTAGTGGTGAAGGGTTAGCGGTATTTAGACGTGTGTCGTCCGTAATTCATTGTTATTGCATACATTACAGAGTTTTGATTTTAATAAAATCTCATATACAATTGATGCCATATTGTTTAATAGCTTGTGTATGGGTATGTAGGGGGTTGCATCTCGAGTTGAACTATTGTAATTTTTTATTTAATATTGCCACTATTGCCATTAAAATAAAATTAATCTACGACTCTGTTACAGGCAACTCGGTGGGTTAGTAGTAACGTCAGCGGCGGAGGCGTCGCATCTCGTTATGGACAAACTGGTTCGCACTTGCAAGCTCGTGAGCTGTCTCATAACCGTCAAGCATCTGCTGACCACAGAGTGGGTCACCGAGAGCCAGAGACTCAATAAATTCGCAGACGAAGCAAAATTCGGTCTCCGTGACGAAGAGTTCAACAGGACGTTCAAATGTGACATAGACGAAGTATTATTGAGTGGGGAACAAAGGAAGAAACTGTTTGACGGGGTCACCTTCTTCCTCACTCCCTGCGTCAAACCTGCCAAGGCGAGTCTCACGGAAATGATAGAACTGTGCGGCGGGAAAGTGGAGAAGAATCGAAGGTCTTATGTTTCTATACAAGAGATGCACAGCCAGCGGCCGTACAGCTACTTGGTGCTCACTGTGCCCAATGATTTGCATTTAGTGTACTATTTGCTGCAGTCCGAGAAGACTTTGAATGTCGTATGCAGTACTGAAGTGGTGTTGTCGGCGATTATGAGGCAAAAGTTAGAGATTGAAGAGTTTCTTGTCAAAATAGACTAATTGGTGTGTTGAAAAGTAGCAAAAAAAAGCAATTGCATTGTCTGTAAAATACTTCCATGTATATAAGCGGATAGTGAGTTTTATAGCTAGAACGTTTATATCACTTTAGGTGTATGTAAGTAGAATATTGTTCGACATATTTTTTCATATAGAAATTATAACAAAATATTATTTTCAGTTGATTTTTAAATGCATTTAATAGTTAATTAAAACGCGTCCGTGCCTTAATTTATTACGATTCATATTCATACGACATTCTAGGAATCTCTGTGTCTGTTTCGAAATATAGATTGTTAAGGAGAGTAAACTTTTTGTATGCGTATTTAAATTTTGAGAGTTATACTTATTTAGAAGGCAATTTAGAATGTGGTCCAATGCCATGGTGTAAAGAATTTAATAAAAGACTTTTTGTAAAATATATTGTTTTTTTTACCTATTAATACTAATTACTTCATAATACGCATTAGTATGTTGTGTATCAGTGTATAATACGCACAATCATTAGAAAGCATCATATCTTTTCATAATGTTTAGACTTGGCCAAAATATTATCCTATTTTTCGATACTGACTGTAAGAGCAACATGGGATCTTACGTAGCATAAGATTTAGGAAAATGCCTTTTGAAATCTCAAGAGCCCGACAAGGCCGACCTTTACCCATCTGGTAAACAGATGAGATATATTTTTATAACTGAAATATGCTACATATTGTACATTTTTTTAGTCGTTTTATTCAAAATGCGAGTACTCTGGGCAGATCAGTTGCCATGCAATTAAGTTTCCAAACTATCTCAAAGTGTTATACGTAAAATTTATTAAAACATATATCTAATTGCAATTAGATACTTTCTCAATCTCTCAAAGGCATTTTTATTATTTTAATACATTCGACTCATTGTCCAAGGCAATTATGAAGCGTAAAAGTGGAAGGATAATATCGTAATGTTAATAAAACAACGCGTACATATAACATATAATTATTTAATATTACGCCATGAATGCAACATATTATAGAGCTTAAATACATTTCCTATAACTCAAACATCCATACAACTAGTGGAATTTACAGTCACATTAGTCTTTTAGATAACTTACATTAAAGAATACTTTCATAACAAGATCATGTAGCGTACGGCGAGATTACGACTTGAGGATGGCTTCGTAGGCCTGGAATATACAAGTGGCCACTTCGACTGTACGAGATTTGAGACTGAGCGTCGCTTCCGGGTTCCCTGGTTGCAGCTTTAGTTCTAACAAGACCCAGATGTTGTTGGTCAGTTTGAGCGATTGGTAGAGCATGTCTTGGCCTTCGACGTTGCGTTTCGCGATCGTGAAGACGTTGTTCAGGCTCATCTTCTGCGCGATGGAGTCGGCGGTGCCCATCACGTTGGAGATGGTGTGCTGCACCTCGTTGGCGGCCGGGATCTCCTTCCACGTGGTGAGGAACACGCGCTTGTCGAGCTGGCCGTCCTCCGTGAACAGGATGTGCGCGGGGATCAAGCACGCGAAGTAGAACACGTCTATGTTGTTTTTCACAGCCACCTGGAGTCATGGTTGAAAATAAAAAATATTTTAAATATTAATTCTTTAACTATGTAAAAATACATGTAAATTTCTTTGCGTCTTAATGTCACTTAAAGAAGCAATTGTGTGACATAGCTTTGTGTGGTGGTAGGGTCAATCAGGGTAATTGGAAAAATAACTTTAATGTAATAAATTCCCTTAGATATTTTGTAAAAAATTATCATTAGAGAAAGTCAAGTTTTTTAACACACTTAAAAGTTTATTGAGAATTGTTTCCAACACGGGTACCGTTTACAATCAACCTGCTTGATTGATTATATGATGGTGTATGTTGGAGTGTATGTGTGGCGTATGGGGGAGTGCGTGTGTGGTGAAGCGGCTCACCTGCAGGTTGTTGAGCGGCTCCATGCGCTGCACGGGCCCGGCGGTGGCGAGCGGCAGCGGCGCGTCGGCGCGCGCGCCCGCGCCCACCGCGCCCACCGACAGCGCGCCCGCCGGGTACACGCCGAAACTGCGACACAATCGCTCTTTATTCGAACACTAAATCTTACGAGTTTTTAAATATGTTTTTTAAACAACAACTGATTCTAAAAGATCTTCTACCGATAAAAAAATATACATAATTAATTAAGATATACAGATAGTTTAGACTTTGAGAGGTAAGATGGGTTAACATCGGTGCTGTTGAGTGATATAACACATTTTTTTATACATTTTATTAGTAATATGTGCCTAAGATAATATTCTTAGACTTTAAAAAAGCCAGGACCCTTTTTCAACACTAATTGTGTTCGCTATGTAACTATAGAACAATTCAATTAATTTAAACTAAAGGTCCCTTTACCTGTTCTTGTTGAGTTGTATCGCGAAACCGGTCATCGGTTGCATGGCCTTGTTAGTGAATGTCATCTCCATTCTGGGTTGGCCGTTTTGTCGGCTGAATGTACCCCAGATCTCAAGGCCTGAAAATTTATAAGATATGGGTTTACCTATGTTGAAATTAACAATACCAAAAGTATATGAATAAATCTTAGGAACAAAAATGTCACAGCTCGAATCACTATATATTTAACGAGAAGTTGCAAGTTCTGTGTTCTCTGTTAACAAATTTCAACGTGAGATACAAAGTTTTTTTCCCCAATGAAAGACTGTAACGTAATGTCATTTTGTGGCACAGTTAAGCTAGTATACTTAAACAAATACTACGCTTATTTAAAAAAAAAAGGTGTGTGTGCGATTCACACATGATAGAAGTGAAACTTCAGTAAATCGACAAAAGAATGAATAAAATAGTATGTATATTTCTGTCTCATTCTTTGCCGGCTTCATTCTACACATTTTTGTATTTCTGTCTCTTACCTGTCGTTTTTCCGTTGCATCAGGTTTGAAATCACAACGATTCTAAAGAAGTTTCACTTCAATAATAGGAAATAATAAAAGTTTTTGCAACAACGGTTATAATTTGATTTTTTCCTCTGACTCTAGCATAAAATTTTAAATCCAAACACTACTAAATTAATGGGTTTAAATACACAGATACGACATCAGAATATGATCAAAATCTTTCCTCATTTGAATTTCGATATGCTATTCTCAACCTGAATTCAAAACGGTACCTTTTCCCTTATCTGCTGGCAGCCAGCACTGCTTGGGCGGCACGAAGCTGGCGGGAGGAGCCACGCCGAAGATGTCTCCCAGCAGCCCGGTCGCGCTGCCGCCCGTCGTGGCGGGCGACCCGCCGCCCAACTGGAGTTATTACATATATTAGCCACATACATCATCATCGTCATCATCATATCATCATCATCGTCATCATCATCATCATCATCATCATCATATCATCATCATCATCATCATCATCAGCCCGTGTGCAGCAGTAGGACATGCAGGGACATGGGCTTCCTATGAGGGTTCAGGTCATAATACACCAGCCTGGCCTTGTGTTGGTTGGCAGATGTCGCATGTCGTCGTCGTTAATTCTCGGACATGCCAGTGCTCTGTGTGTTTTATTGCAATCTTTCTAAAATTTAATTGTCAACTATGTTACCAAAAGCTTTTTAAAGTGAAATTCTGAATCGCTATTCTAGAGTTTACACTGAAGCCACCGTGACGACATCCTTGTCGCTCTAAAGCAACGTCTTTGGTGTGTGTTTGTTTGTGTGTGTGTGTGAAGGTGGGAGAAATTTGTGTTGGAAATGTCCAACACACATTGTCTCCCTCCTTCACTCCACTTTATTTCAGGTAATCGGTAGCCCAGTTAATATTTTTTTTTTATGAAATACAGCAACTCACCAGCACGTCCAGGCCGCCGGCCAGCAGGTCCAGGTTGGAGGCGGGCGCGGGCGGCGCGGGGGGCGCGGGGGGCGCGGCGCCCGCCGCCGGGGCGCCGCCGATGTCCATCGACAGCAGATCGCCGATTAGCGACTCCTGCGCATGTACAAGCGCCTTTGTACAACGGGTGTACAAAATTTGTGATATCAATAACCATTTTTTTTTTCGCCGCCGATCAATGTGGATTTTTGTTTAGAAGCGTATAATGTAAGAAAAGCAAAAAAAAAAAATATTTAAGACATAATGGCGACAAAGTGGATACAACGTCAGCCATACAGCAAGCATTTAAAAAAATGTAATAAATATCAAAAGTAACGGAGGAAAATATACATCTCAATTTTCTTCAATTTTGACAATTTTTAATTAAAAAGAAATCACATTAATATCGCACCTGATTGGGAATGACAGTGGGCTGTGGCTGCGAGTCTTCAGAGCCAACTCCGCGAGCCGGCAGCGACTTGCGTACTCCAGCACCGCGACCTGCGGACAATCATGTCGATTATTATGTAGTTTAAATTGGCACCATACACGCGTAAAAATGGAATATATTTAATAAAAATATCTTCTCACAACTTCAATTCACAGTAAAAAATTAAAATCTTTTTTTTTTTTTTTTAATACAAAAAGTAAAATTAAGTGTGAGACTGGTGCCTAAAATAAGTAACTACTAAACTAACTGAACTAAACGAATAGATACTAAACGAGCTAAATAATAAGATAATAGCATTTAAGTTTATCATTCTATCTAATTTATTCCCTTCAGGAAAAGTTCAGGGAAAAAAAAATAAATCTTATAAAGATAATTCCTCCAGAAAATTCTTAAAAACTTAATCCATTTAAAATAACCTCGTAACCTATCTGTCAAACAAACACTGACCCTCAACAAAGGCAGTGGGCGGCTTGTGGTAGACGGAGGCGAGCGAGCTGATGTGGCAGATGAGCTCGTCCAGCAGCGTGGGCTCCAGCAGGTCCGTCTCCTCCGAGATGAGCGGCTTGTCGGCCAGCACCACCTCCTTGGCGGCCGCCGGGTCCGTGGACAGCAGCCGCCAGTAGATGAAGCCGCGGTCCCTGGTCGTGTTGCTCATTATTAACACGCTTTTATCAGCTACAGTACAATAATTCCAAATATTCGTCTTATAATCCTGATGAGGATCGCAACGATACAATTATTTCAATTACAGTAATTGTGAACAGGGGAAACGACTGCGTATATACCTTTTATAAATAATTATTTTAAGGAAAACCTTCAAATGATCCAAAGATTTTACTTGAAAGATTAGACTTGAATTTAAATGACATCACACGGGAGGCGCCGCTTTAAAAAAAATTCAACATCAAAATCGGTTCACCCAGTATAGATTGAAAACCTCAGTTATTACTATTTGAAATTGGGAAAGGTTATTGAAGAATCAATAGATCAATACCAAATCATACACACCTGAGATCAGGATTGTCCGAGTCCTGTGTGGCGAGGCTGAGCACGTGCTGCACCAGCTCCTGCGTGTCCGCCGGCCGCTTGAGGAACAGCTTCACCACCGCCGTCAGCAGTTGGAGTTGCACCTGTAGCGATTTGTATTTAAGTATGAGTCATTTATTGCTGCCACTCGCCTCGTAGGTCAAATAGGTGATCAATAATATTTCTAGTACAGAGTCTTATATAAGCCACTATGTCACCAATACTAAAATAACCTATTTCATCCACTTAATATTTTATTTAATGCTCATTTACACTGTAAATCAATATTATAAGAAACATACAGTTTATCAAACTGTATGTTTGGAACTACACTATACACTGAATGTATGAATTTTTATTTAGGACCTGTCCTGACGAATATTGCAAATGTATGGATATGAATTCAGGCCGTTAACACTTACCAAACTAAGCAGAAAATTCGTATCAGTTTAAGACTAATAAAAGTATCAAATATTCGAGATTAATGTATTTTATAATAAATGACAAACCTGAGCATTCTCATCATGGAATCCTTCCAGGAACGTGTCCAGTAACTCATCCGCATTGTCGATACGCTCCGCGTACTCCCCTACGATCCATACCTAAAAAGATAAAAACACATCCAAAATTAACACGATTAATCTCTCATTGGACACAATTATAAATTGATAAGTATGCCTGTGCGTTTTTATTAATATCGATGACAAGTCGATTACTAAGCCTTAAGAGCATCAATGAAGTTAATGAAATATTGCTAAACAATTTTATCTTTGATTTCTTAATAATTTTGCGGTCAGGATTACCATAGAAGCCCTGGCTTCCGGCTCGTCGAGAGTGTCGAGGTTCTCGCAGAGCGTGCTGATGATGCTCTCGTACTTGTTGGGGTACTTGCGGAAGATGTCCTTGATCACCACGATGGCCTCCTGCACCACATAGTTGACTTTCGTCTGGATCAGCTCGAGCAGGGTCGACACACAGCGCTCGGCGGATGGTTCCACCTAGGAGAGTTTCATTTTAGACTTTATATTATACGTTGTCTGATTATGAGAGGACATCCTAAGAATTTTTTAATTTAAGGTAATATAGATTTAATGATATATCTTACTTCAAAAGGGTTGTAAATAATGAGAGAGTATGTTATCTCTTATGTTATTTCCTATAACTTGCAAGTTTTTGATTGGCAAACAAAAATATTTCATTCAGAGTATAATATCGTCTTAAAAAAGTCAGTAAATTTCTAATTGGATTCTATGGAGTTCTAAGTCGATCAAAAGTCAACCAAACTACTTGATGTTTAAAGTCCATTATTCAATCACCTTAATAGCACATCTGCCAATAGCCCTGACAGCTTTCCTCACAAAGTCCACGTCGACCTCAGTAGCGTACTCCTTGAGCTCGCCCAGCACTTGCGCGATGTTCGCTTGGGACGCCAAGCGGATCATGATGTCTAGTTTCTCGAGTTTCACGTAGATCGGATCATTATATTTCACGAAAAACACCTAGAAATTATAAAAAAAAGTTACTTCATTAAATTTTTGTGTTTTAAGACTCAAACTAGACTTTTTATAGAAGCACTTTTGGAACTTTATAACACATTCTTAATATTTAACACCAGTTAAGAAAGCAGTTTCTACAGAGAAAAAGCTTACAAAACTGGTGGTAACTGTTATTTCTAGTAATTTGATATGCGCTTCTTAAAAAAATATTAGCATCACCGAAGTTAGCATAAAATGATAAAAGTATGTTTACAAATCTTTTTAATTACATTCATTTTTAGTTGTATACTTATTTTAGTGTTCGTTAAGCGTATCGAGAATCACAATTAAAAATATTTTTTTTATTTGTAAGTATTTCCACACAGTCAGGACGCGAGGTGTGGGCGTACCTTCATCTCATGCTTGAGTATGTCGGGGCGCTTCTGCACGACGAGGTTGATGTTCCGCAGCGCCACGTACTGCACCTCGGGCTCGGCGCTCAGCAGCGTCACCAGCGGCGGCGCCAGCTTGCGCGACAACGTGCTCACCGCCTCCGCCTCCTCCGACAGCATCTCCATCAGCTTCATCAGCACCTGCCACACCACTATTTTATTACTTGCAATACCATAACCAAGCCATGCAGCCCCGGGTAAAATAAATAACAATCAAATTTTAAACCTTAACATAATGTTAATTCACTCTACACACATAAGACTAAAATGTTCAAGTTACACTTTATTAATTCACAACCTAACTCCCATTTGAAAGAGAACGAATGAATGGAACGAACCTTAACCGCGGAGAGCACGACGGCCGCGTTGGCGTGCGCCAGGCGCGGCGTGATGCGCTCGCATATGGAGTGCGCCTCGCGCGAGTCCCGCGGGCAGTAGTTGGACAGCGCGTCCAGTATGAACACCTGCCCCCACTCCGTGCACTCGTTCAGTGCGGTGAGCAGCTTGTTTATTGTTGGCGCGTTCATTTCTGCAATAAAAAATTCCATTAGATTTTACTATCTATTGTATAAAAAGATCATGTCATGGTGTTTGTAATCTGAATACTATTTAACAGTTCAACCTTTTTATATATTGTTTTATGTATATTTATCTATGAAAATGGGAAAAAGAATATTATTTAAGCGGAATCATAGAAATTTTTCAGCAAAAGATAGCAATATGTCATACCAACTAATGGATGTCCAGAAACACTAGCTTCATTTATTTCTGATAGAGCTGCCACAGCATTAGCGACTACCATTGGATTTGAATCGCTCAACAAATCTTTTAATTGGTCTAAAAAGCCCTGAAAGTATTAAATTAAAATTTATGAGTATTATAATATATCATTTTTTTTAAATACCAGGATTTCAAGTTTATTAGGAAAAACATTTTAGCATTTACAACTTGAACTGAATTAAGTGACAAAATGATAATAACAATAACAGTACCTGATCTTCAACCATGCTGGGTGAGATATCATACAACTTAGCGACACACACAGCGGCAGTTTTCCTTACATACGGGTCTTCGTCCTTGAGACATTTCCGCAGTGGCTCACAGAGGTACTCCGTAATCTTGTCCACGCGTATGCAACCCATTGTACGCACGGCGAGGGCTCGTATCAGTGGGTTTGAGTCTTCACAATCCTGAATATTTTCATTGGCGTTTGCATTTCGTATTGGAGAGAAGGAATAAAGCAACACATCAATCATACTGAAGCAATTTGACTATAAGCCAGTATGGTAGAAATTCACCATTCAAACATTTTATTACTCAATAATAAAGAATATGATTTATAGATCTAATTATAATCTGTGCATTATATAAAATTTGACTAACTACATATATAGCATATTTATAAAATTAATTTTGTAGGTTTTATAAGTTCATTTATTAGAATAGCAATAAGAAAACCACATATGCCTATTTATTATGCAGTAAGTTGTAGTCTGTTATAGAGAGAGGGTTATAGATTAGCATGATGGAGCTTCAAGAGAATCTGATGTATGAACAAGAAAGGTTGGTTGTAAGGTTCCTTTAATGTGATTTATATTCACAAATTCGGCAATTTTCTACCATACAATACAATACAAGAGTAACCATAGCCAATGTGCTTCTATCTCAGGATATATGATGAGGCATGAGTTTTTGTATTTACAGTAATTACATTTTAAAATTCAGCATTGATATATTTTCAATAATACTTATTGCTGTAGATTTACACATCTGTGCTTGATGATCACTAAGTTAAGTGTAAAATCATGCAAAATTCTATTCACCTAATCATGCATGTTGGATCATAAGGCATGAATATGTCTATTTTGTAATATTTGTACCCTTCGAGTGCTTAATTCCTCTAGTGTTCATAATAATGTGTAAATCTACAAATGATGAGTTGATTTCTCTGGATCATATGTTTACCTTAACAAGCTGGTATGTTGGTAGATCCTTCCACCCATCATAATATGGTACAGTAGACATTAAAACGACAAAAAAAGACAAGTCACTCACATAGATAGCTAATCTATTTCACTTGTCATTAACAATTGAATTAAGTCCTACCATTTTTGATTATCAAACAAATTATTATACACATAAAGAAATTTGTTGTCATAAATATTAAAGCAATACTTATGGAGTTTTGTCATCAAGCTGAAAAATGATTATAAATTGTCCTTTCTCTCAGAATTGTTACCTAGTCTGTTGTGATGTTCGCAAATTAAATTGATGAAAAGCCATAAAACTTGATTTTGGTGTAACATTTTAATTGTTTATGAAACAAATATAACATAATAGCATATATATAAATAACAGAAACATACCTTAACAAATGTATTAACTGCCATTATGGCCATATCAGGTTGTGACTTGGCATAATTCATAAGGTACAAATACACCAACTTCTTGAGTTCAAGGTTGTCGGTCTGCATGCAGTTGACAACATCTGGGAACAGTGCAGAGACATCCTTCCCAACTGTCATGGATGCTATCACCTGAAATAAAAATCAGATAAATTTTATACACTAGCTGCACGCTCTGGCCCCACCAAGATATACTTTTCTTGAAGAATTTTTTCTATATTTCTAATTTCTGAGTTATAAGTGGTGTAACTAACACATCTATAACATATAATATAGATTTCATATTTGTTACTATTATTATTCTCATAATTTTATTAAGATTTATATTATATTTTTAGATAAATAGTTTTGCAAATTCCTCTTAAGTGAATCATAATCTAGTTATGTGAAATAATGAAAATAATTCACAAAATAATGTTTTATATAATTTTTTACAGGTGTGAGATTATTATATTGAAATTTCAATACTTTATTTACAATATTACTTTTATACTCTGACTACCTACTTTCTTAACAGCTTCTTTCTTCTTTTCTTTTTTATCACTGTTTAGTTCAGACTTCAATTCAAATATTTCTCCCTTTTTTGTAGTTGTAAAGTACTTGGAATCAGTCATTTTGATTTATTCTTGTGTTTACAATTTTTATTTTAAGTAAATTGTCTGTTTTTTCACCCTGAAAGAAAAATCAATAGCATCAGTTATGTGTCAAGTTATGGTTTCTATTGCTTATGTTAGTATTAAGTTAGCACTTTTATGTAATTACCTAAAGTACAATGTAACTACAATTGAAATTAATTGTTTAAATAAGAGGCAGTATCAAGTAACTAACAAATTCATAAGAAATTAATATTTAAATTCAATCTCACCAATTGAGAGAGGGGCGTACAAGTCGACTGACGACATTCGTGTTTGACATCTATGACGTATGACAAATGACAATGACATTTCGTTTAGAAATGTTTAGGAACTTAAAGTGCCATAAAGTAAATAATGTAAAAATTTAACCATGCTAAATAAGTAAATGGGAAATAAATCCATCTCGATGGCTAAGTGCGAGTTGATATTGAGGGAAAAAATAATACAGATGTGTACTGCAAATCATGCTGTTTGAATGGTTTCTTCTTTCATAATCTTAAATTTTATTAGAATGTAATAGGTAAGTAAATATAATAATATAACAATCTTATGTATGTTATGGGATCATGTATATTTTAATCTATTTTTTCCGATCATAATTATATATAGACTAGGTCTTATTTGCAGATTTGCTCGCGTTTTAATTACGTATCTTTTTTTTAATGATTTACAATCAGCCGGAAGACTATGAGCGGATGGAAGGGTGCTGCTCCCATTAGAGCCCACCCTATCTTCTAAATGACTTGACGGCCGGCAGTGTTGGCTAATCAAAAATATATCGTCGCATTTGAGACGATGCATGCTTTCTGGTTCAAGCAGTTTTGTAGAGAGAGGATTGGAGTGTTTATCTATATGTATTTTGTATGAAAAATATTGATTACACATTTCGTCAAATAAATACTTTTCTTCTACTTTCTTTTTTTCTTTTTTAACTGAAAAGAAGGCGGTATATCAAAAAATATAATGTCGTTTACAGAATGAAAAAATATGGCGTGATTGCGGAGTAATCGTTGTTTTCGCAAGTAGTAGTTTCGTAGTAGCCATTAGCCTATTCCCATTAGTTTAGATCTTCGCCGTTAACCTAGGGATGGGGCTTTGCATTGAAAGGTTAACAGTTGGAATATCCAGTGAAAAGTGGACTTCTCCCGTTCTGTTAATCATTTGCATTATCCTTATATTAGAGTTACAAGTTGCACCCCACAATTGTAGTCCGTATGTCCATATTGACTTCAGAACAGTTTGATAAATGAGAAGTTTATTGTCCATGGAAAGTTTTGAATTTTGACCTAGAAGTCAATGGAGCTCTCTGTACTTTAAATTGATTTCATCTCTTTTTTGTATTGATATGTTTTTTTCAGGTAAGTCAGCGATCTAGATACATAGCTAGATACTTGACAGCGTCACAATGCTGAAGTTGAGTATCTTGTTCTTCCTCTTCTCTCAATTAATGTCTCCACCCAGTAAATAGTGACTCCGCCAATGTCCAGTATATAAGGGGGAGACAGGACTCAAATTTCAAACAGATAGACTAATACAGTTGTGACATTTAACATTTGGGTATCGGTGGAAACATGAGTATCAATAAGTGTTACAGGAGCACAGTTGTCATTGCGGAGTGTGAAGGTTTTTTTATCCGAAGATATTTCGTTCACAGCGTTTTGTAGGGCTTATGAATTATATATCTAGTAAAATAAATAATAATTAAAATCGGTCTAGTAATTAAGGATTTCAGTGCAGGATTTCATATCATACACCTTCTTGTTACCAATCCTGCCCCAAATGGAAATGAATTTGGAAGGCCTGCTAATCTAAATATTGTTAATTTAACATCTGAATCACGACGATCAACAAATTCAACGAAATAAAACTAAAAATTTATATTTCCATGAGTTACTTTATTAAATAATTTCATTTACAACCAATATTGAACGCAGTAACATTTCATCACATTATCGTACAATACACATAGATATAAAGAAGACAATGGTTATAGACACATATCTAGGGTACATTATGAATATTTAGAAGATTTTATAATTATATTATGTATATTCATAAAACATTGAGAAATACATTACGATTACAGATCGCTAATAAAATTAAATAAAACAAAAACCAGTCAATAAGGAATTCGATATATTAGGTACCTAACAGATATGTTTGATCGTTTATAAAGCAACAACTTACAGTGTAACAAAATCATACAATAACAGTCTGATCACACGAATATTACAAATTAAATAATAATAATAATGTATACGCAATCTAATTATTTACATGTTAGCTAACTAAATAACAATCAACCTAATATTACAGTGATAATCCCGTCTCTATTTCATCTAAATACTGATTGGCTGAAGTCAGCTCAACATCTAATCACATAAACAATTTCCTAATAAAATTACCAGCTAAATAAATAATGTCCAAGCCTTGTTGTTTCATGGTAAAGTCAAGCCAAGTTTAATATAAGTATGATCTATTTGGAATGCATGCAATTTATGTAAACAAATCAGCGATGCTAATAACTTGGCGAAGACTAGTGCCGTTTTACTAAGTTAAAAATGGATATATTATGATGTATATCAAAATCTAGAAAAGTCAAAAATGTATAGCCTCACAAATGTATAGCAATGTATAAATGATTGAGCAGTGTAATAATACCACACCTAATACGTTTTTGATAACAAATGCTCAGCTTATAAACTCTATTAGTTGTATTTATTGCTGTTAATAAGAATTTGATAGTTTTAGTAGTCGATTATAGTATATTATAGTCAAATTGGTGTTATTGTATAACGATTCCAAGCACGTCACATATCTACTCACAATAAATCACGTATACTCAGTCCAAACATCCACTTGACACCATAGACAATAAATTAGCTTTGCACGCCATATTGCACTAAAATACGTTTTAAATATAATTTTAATGACTTACAGTAGTATTAGACCGACCGTCATCATCGGTAAAAGGGAATAATTCACACACATTTTCAATTACAGTAATTAGAAACTTGTCAATTAGCATATCCATTTCGTAATAATAATGCATGTGTTGTCAAATAACTACCGAAATTAAAAAGTCACAATTCAAAATGGCGGTGCTGTCAAAGTGACGTACACGACAAGATGGCGGCTCGTCACTGCGTCCATGGCTCGTCTACTCGATGACGACGTGCGCGGCGGCGCGCTGGCGGCAGAACACGGCGCAGAGCGCGGGCAGCGCGCCGAGCAGGCCGGCGCCCGCGGCGGGCGGCTGTTATGCGAACGACTCCTTCGTGGGGCTGAGCGGCTTCGAGCCGGAGCCGACGCTCGAGCGGCTGTGCCGGCCCTCGGGGCTGTTGGACCTTGGGGAATTCAAAATAATTGATTAAGCACCTATGCACAATAATATCAAATATCAACCGTTAACCGTCTGGCTAGAAACATTGCTCTTATACAAACACTAGCGGTCCGCCCCGGCTTCGTCCGTGGTACATGCCAATAGTTGGCTATATGCCAATAGTCTTCTTCAATAAATGGGCTATCTAACACTGAAAGAATTTTTCAAATCGGACCAGTAGTACTCGAGATTGGTAGTCAAAACAAACAAACTCTTAATATTAGTATAGATTTTTAAAGGTTTTAGTAATATTTATAATAATCTTATTTAAAGTAATTTATATATGTTTATATGTCATAGCGGGCAACTGAGCTGGTGGTTCGCCTGATGGTAAGCGATCACCACCGCCCATGAACATTCGCAAAGGTAGTGCCTCTGCGAATGCGCTGCCCGCTTTTTTGGGGTAAGGGAAAAGGAATGGATTAACGACTGGAAAGAAGGAATGGACTGGGACGGGTGAGGAAAAGGAAACGGGCCTCCGGCTCCCCCACTTACCGTACGAAACACAGTGGCATGCCACTATTTCACGCCGGTTTTCTGTGGGGGTGTGGTACTTCCCCGGTGCGAGCTGGCCCAATTCGTGCCGAAGCGTGCTCGACTCCCACAATAAAGTATTTATTATCTATTAATACTATTTCCATTGAAATAGTTATATGTAAATGTGAGAGCCGTTACTTGTGCGAGTCCTGATGCAGGCTGGTGCGAGAGGGCGCGGAGGGGCTCAGCTTGTGGTTGGCCAGGAACGTGCCGATCGACTCATCCGAGCTGTAGCTGTCGTTTTCACTGGAAATATACATTGTGCTTGTGTTAATCGACTGTAAACTATGAAGTCGTGTATGTATGTTATCATCATCAGCCCATATATGTTCCCACTGTTGGGACATAGGCCTCCTATGAGGGTTCAGGCCATAATCCACCACGCTGGCCAAGTGTGGGTTGGCAGATGTCACATGTCGTCGAACTTTTTTAATTCTTGGACATGCCGGTTTCCTCACGATGTTTTCCTTCACCGTTTAAGCAGTGGTGATGTTATCCACATGCATAGATAAATTGAAAAATCAATTTATTTCCTGCACGCTCATCCGGTCTCGAACCCCGACTTAACGATTTTGAAGTCCGAGGTTCTCACCACTGCTTATGTATGTTATACCAAGTTGGAAAGGAACTCATGTTATGAAAGTAACACCAATTTAAGTAACTGATGATAATGATGATCTATCGTGAAATTATAGATTCGTATTTTTATATGATCAAGAATTTTTTTAGCTCAAATAATATACCTTGGTATATTATTTATAGATAAATTACACTCGGGTAATGTTTTGGCATTTTAAATAAATTGCGTAAGAGAAGTTGCACTGGGTGAAATGCTGTTCAAAACACACACGTACATAGTATAATGCTATCTCACCTGTCAGTGTCCCTAGAGTCACCCGGGCTGGACAGGTCGCCGGCTATCGCCTCCTGCAGCGCTGTGGCGCGGCGCGCGGCCAGCCTCGCCTCGTCGCGCGCGGCGGCCGCTTCCGCTGCAGCCGCTTGGGCCGCTGACTCCGCGGCGCTCTTGAGCCGCAGCGCCTCGCTCAGCTTGGCGTTCAGCGATGTGTTTTCTTCTTTGAGTTCTCTGTATAATGTTAATTATTAATTATGAACAAACTCTTCTTCCAAAACTTATTGTTTTCTCATGAATATAAAATCTTAAAAATAATCATGTAGTCAGTATGTATCACATTAATCAATAAGTTGAGAACAGTCATAGTTATATATGCTGTACGTACCGCAGCTGCCGCGCGAGCTTGCGCAGCTCGTCGGCGGCGGCGGCGTCGCGCGCGCGCGCCTGCGCCAGCTCGTGCGCGAGCTGCTCGTGCGCGTCGCGCAGCCGCGCCGCCTGCGCCTCCACGCGCGCGCGCGACGTCGCCTCCAGCTCCAGGCTCGACTCCAGCTCCTGGGCACAACATGCGTTGTTAGTTCGCAAGTTTTTTGATCAATTTTCAAATACCATAAAATCACGAAGGAAATGATACTGATTGGATTATTTTGCACTCTTATACACAATGTAATTATTTGCATCAGTATCCTTACAAAAAAGTTTCAGCTTTATCATTTACTAACTGCGCCCCGCGGTTTCACCTGCGTAATCTGTATCCCGTTGGAATATCGGGATAAAAAGTTGCATATATGTTATTCCAATTGTCCAGCTATCTATGTACCAAATTTCATTGCAATTGGTTCAGCAGTTTTTCGTGAAAGATTAACAAATATACATACAAACTTTCGCATTTATAATATTAGTAGGAAGGATAAGTAGGGAGTAGGATTAGGAGGAAGTAGGACTAGTTGTTGTCCAGAGCTTTCGTCTGCGTTGGGGGTAACATGTATATCAAAATAAGATTTTATATCATAGAGGCCAGCTGCGTGCCCATTTCAACCCGATCGGATCAGAAGTTTGAGCTGTGCGTTGATAGATATTTAACTAATCAACTCCATTCAGTTTGGTCCTATAAGGACAGTGTAGTCCCCCTGTGCGGTGTGCACCGTGTTTGCGTCACGTGTGAAGCACGGGCGGGCGCCGGCTGCACGTGGAGCGTACCTTGTTCCTGAGCTCGAGGCGGCGCTCGGCCTCGAGCTGGCCGTGCTCGTGGCCCGCCTCGGCGGCGGCGAGGCGCGCGGCCAGCTCGGCGGCGCGCTCGCGGGCGGCGCGCGCGTCCTCGCCCGCCGCCTCCGCCTTCGCCTCCGCCTCGCGCGCCTCCGCCTGCGCCGCGCACAGCGCGCTCGTGCTCGCGCGGTACTTCTTCAGCAGCTGCAACCATACCCCGCGCCATTACCTGCCAGCTCGCACCCTGCCCTGGCTTGGTTGCCATAACAACTGCCCCGCCAGTTCTTTCTTAGCACATATGAAATGTGCCGAATAGACGCCCAGTTTACCAAATATTTTTTAATTGACCGATTATATTAAATAGATATCAAGCATACACCAGATTAGTCTGCTATTACACACAGTATTATTTTAAACAGGGATGTTTTTAAAGCTTATAACCAGCTCGATTAATTTTATATTGAAAAAACGACTCTCGAGAGATCTATCTATTTAATAGATATCGAACTTAAACCATTTAGTCTGCTTTTAAACTTTACACGTTATTTTAAAATGGGGGTAATTTACCGCCTATAACAAGCTTTATACAGCTCTTTCCAAAGCTGTGACAAATCACATAAATGTATATTATGTAGTGTACCTCAGCAGCCTCTTCTTCCGCGTCATCCAACTGCGCCCGTGCAGCAGCGGCATCCCTGCCAGCGGAGAGCGCTCGCTCGGCCGCTTCATTTCTAGCCCGATTCGCTTCTTCAAGCGCTGCAGCTGCTTCAGAAGCTTCTGCTTCAGCGGTCGAACGCGCTTTGTTCGCAGCACGCAGGGCCAGCTCTAGGTCTTCCACCTTGGATTTAATAAAAATTTAAGTTAAAAAATAGTAAAATGTATCAAAAAGCGAAAGATATATAGGTACATCTATTTTATTAAGCAAAACTAGTAAGATAGTTTGTTATATATTTGAGATCATTGTACATTTAGCTATAGTTCAAGCCAACCTGATTTTTCAACTGTCGAATTTGGGCTTTGCCACCACCTTCCTTCTCCTTTTGTTCCAACATCGTCTGAGCGTCTCGTAACAGTGCGCGGTATCGTTTCAAATCTCTGAAAGACAAATGTTAAAACGTCACTACATCGTACAAAGCAAAGTAAGTCGATTCTAGCGTCTGTCCCTTTGTAACTTCAGATCTTTAAAACTACACAATTGATTTTGATATATAGAAGGTGAATATATAGTGAATATAGGAGGTATTATAAGGTAAGATATAATAACATCTATTAATTACCACTCCCAATTAAACGCGAGCGAAGCCGCGGACAGAAGCTAATAATGAATATTTAAAAAAAATGCGCTGGTAATTTTTTTCATGTCTTACAATGTATATTTGAGACATTTGAATATAAGGAATCTAACTGTGCAACAACGGACACCTCGCAAATCATACAAATAACAACGTGTCGGTGTGTGCGTGTGATTAGTTATAAACGTATTGTATTGTTATAGTGTGTTAACACCAGTACACGACGTTCTAGTTCACGCATTACAGCGCGAGCGGTCACTGAGTGAGTGTATTTCTTCATATACATGTGTGCGTGCGCGTGTGCGTGCATGGGTGCGTGCGTGTGCGTGCGTGGGTGCGTGCGTGTGCGTGCGTGCGTGCGTGCGTGTGCGTGCGTGCGTGCGTGTGCGTGTCGCCCACCTCTTGAGCCGGTGCACGAGCTGCAGCTGCTCCTGCGTCTCGGCGCGCGCGGTCTCCTCGAGCGCGGCCAGGCGCCGCTCCAGCTCGTGCCGCTCGCGCAGCAGCAGGCTGCGCTCCGAGTGCTCGCTCTCCAGCTGGCTCTCTAGTACTGGGAGGCGATAACGTTCATATGTTGCGGTCAGACAGATGATTATTTTAAATAAGGACTCGTTTTAAAATTTTCGCGCATTAATTAACGTCCAACTACAAAGCGATCATGTACTTCACATTGATCACAATTTTAATTTATATACATCGTTTGTATATAAAATACCCTTCTAGATGAAAACTACGAATGGGTTGTGACACTAACTCAGTATAAAAAATCTCTATTCACAACTTGGTATAAAACTGAAACTCACTCTTAAGTTTCTTAGCGGCGTTGGCTCTAGTCTCCTCCATCTCGTCGTCCCGCGCGGCCGCCTCGAGGCGGGCTTCCTTGCGCTGCTGCTCCAGTAGCATTTCCACTCGAAGCTTTGAACTCTCCAGCAACTGAAACCGAAACGATTGTTATAGTATTTTACAATTTTGAGAAAATCATTTGTGCAAAGAGACAAAATTTGATACAGAGGAATATTCAAATAAAATTATATCATTTAACTTCTTGAGAAGTTGATTTATATAATAGTGTAGTTGATTTATATAAATAGTGTAGTGTAATTAGAGTAGTGTATAAGTATATACCAGTATTGCCATTCCAATAAATGCAACATACCTATTTTGGCGATGAAATAAGTGGGTATAAATTTTCTGATTAATGTCGACAGACGCTAGCAATATCAGATTGATATCTCAGAGCTCTTCCAATATATATATATTGGTCTAGATCAAAGCATGTGGATAACATTACCACTGCTCGTGACCGCACTGATCGTGAGGAAACCGGCATGTTCGAGAATTAAAAGTTCACGACGTGTGACATCTGCAAAGCGGCACTTGATCCCTTACGTACCTGTATCTGGCCGGCGAGCTCGTCCAGCTCCTCCTCCTGGTCGCGCACGCGGCGCTCCAGCTCGGCCTTGGCGCGGCGCAGCGCGCTGAGCTCGTCGCCGCCGCCGCCGCGCTCCTCCAGCTCGCGCGCCGCCGCCGCCAGACGCTCCTCCTTCAGCTCGACCTCCAGCCGAGCTTCCTGCAAGCCGCAACCGTACGCTCGCATTATAATTCCGTCACTTGCTTTGTTAAATAACATGTCGGCCATATGGAGTGTTACTTTATACGTTAAAACTTATGTTTTTTTAGATAACACACTGATCGACGAGTTCGAAGTGACAGAAACGTAACATCGAGACCAATTCAACATATTTAATCGATTTTAAGCAAGTTCATACAAATTAAATGAAAACAGTTATAGCGCACTGGAAAACCTAGAAAATATTTCATCAAAACAAATGGTACATATGACACAATATAACTTGATTGATTAATCTAACAGTAAATTACATTTTAAAACTTACTCTACTGACATGACACTTTATTAGTTCAAATTACAAAACGATCACAAGACACTCGTGCCCAAGTACAAGAGCACGCGAACACGCACGGCCATACTCACAGAGAGGCTCTGCTCGAGCGCGTACTTCTCGGCGTGCGCCTGGTCGCGCTCGCGCGCGAGCCGCTCGCGGGCGGCGCGCTCGCGCTTCAGCTCCTCCTGCGAGCTCTGCACCTCCGCGTCGTACTTGCGCTGCCGCTTCTCCAGCAAGTTGTTGCGGCACGTCTGCCACACCACAACACCGTTTAACATTTGCCATTTTGCGGTTAATAAAACGAAAATATCATATATGGAATATTTAGTCCACGTGAGAAGGTACCGAAAAATTATAGTCGTCGATTGTGATACAAGCTCATATGTAATAAGCAAAGATAAAACAAATATAATATTATTGATATTTTTAAGAACACCAAATAAATCATGAATTTCAAGAAAAAAACAAATATAGAGGTAAAATTTAAGTTACCTGTTCGTCTAGTAATGACCGTAGGTCGGCCATATCGTTGGTCAATTTTTGCAGTTTGCGTTTCCATTGCGCGGCAACCGCTCTCTGCTCCTCGACTTCTTCATACGCATCTTGAACCTAAAATATAATGGAATTAGAAATAAATATTATTACAAATTCAATACATACTTCGAAATTATCGCCAATGAAACGCAATTGAAAATTATCTTAAATAGCATAAGTGCTGAATTCCTTATTCTTTCAATCATTGAATTTGAAAATTATAACCGTTAACAGCATATTATTTCTAATCATAAATTGTAATAAAAAATGCATATCTACACCAACTAGAAACAAAATCAGATATCTAAATTGTACGCGTTGCCCAATGCCGTATAGGAATCCTTAAGATATAAATTACTCAATAGTTAATTTGCTAAACTCGCCGCGATCGGCCGCCGATCTTGCAATTTGGACCCAAGCCAGCACGTCAAGTAATCGAAACGTTTCTATAAAACACGCATACAAATAGGTCCCCAGTAGTAAAAGGTTTACTGACCTCTTCGTTATCATCCACCATCACTATTCAATTAGACTCCAAAATATATATATGTAAAAAAGAAAATTATATGTAACGATGTTCAGAAACGCGTCATTATACTAAGCTATATGATGATAAAACTGAGATATATCATAAAAAGTATCACGCTATCAACATCAGCGACCGATCAAGGATGGATAGGAGATAACTGGGTTTCGTAGAGATAAAATAAACAAATACGGACCTATCGTGACCTGAATTTTGTTTTTGAACAAAATACAATATTTTTTATACATTATAAAGCAGTTGTAAATTTGAATATTACTTCCAGAGTCGCAAATAACCCGATTTAAATACTCGTATATCACATTGTTGTTTCATTTACATTAAAGGAAACGGAAATTGCGATCGCAATGTTATTGGATTTAAAGCGTTTGCGTCATAGCATTTAACAAATTTAAATCGAAATACATTTTATTCCACATTATTTATAGATTTTGGTGTTTAAATAAGGTACAAATATATTTATAAATTTTACATAAAATTTGAGTACAAAACAATTAAATAAATTTGTATCTTCAAATTAACTGTCTGCATGTTAATTTAATACGTATATTAGCTTAGAATATTTATATAACACAGTATTATCATTTTTGTATTTAAACAGAGGCGCCAATCCGTATACAATGGGCATAACGCCAGTGCAATATTTATGGGTTACGATTTTAATAATTTTGCTCATTATCGATAGGCTATGTACATCCTGGTGTTTACACGGATAGCCTGAGAGACCTAGTTTCGTATGGCGCATTTAAAAAAACCTTCTTCTGTGTAGAATGTAGCAGAGAAGTGCTTTTATTTTCAGCATATCGTCTTTCAATATTGTCTACGGCTTTTATATGGGTCTATGGTTTAATTTTGAAGTTGATAGTTCGATAACACAGTGTATACCATATTTGAAGACTTACAACGTATTTATTCTACCTACGTGTTCTCTAGTGTGTCATCATCACACACATCTATCGCCCTATCGGTATACCGCATCCACTCCGGCGGCGCACTCACCTTCTTCTCGAGCTGCTTCTTGACGGTGACGAGCTGCTCGAGGTCGTCCTCGTGCTGGCGGCGCAGCTGCGCGCGCAGCAGCTGCAGCTCGCGGTGCGCGCGCTCCCAGCGCCGCTTGTACTTGTCGCCGGCGCCCTCCGCCTCCGAGCCCTCCGAGTCGGACGGCTCGGCGCCGCCGCCGTCCGCCGAGCGCCAGTGCAGCAGCTCCAGCTCCAGCCGCTCGGACGCCTGCAACGTGCGGCATGTTAGTTGCAGTTGTGCTGTGTGCAACCTCTCGAGTGTGAGGCGGAGAGATGGAGGCCAAAAGGAGCATATTTACTAATATCTACTATTTATATAGATCAATATATTATATAGATATACTATGATCAGATTTGTATATATTATTATATATTATGATGAAATCTGATCCGTTTGTCGTTCGATCCGTTTTTGCGTGAAAGATGACATAGCTTCAATAGAATGGTATTGATTTATATTCATTCTTTCGCGCAAAATTCATGTCACTTGGAATCTCCCATTATATTCCAATCGCAGCCGATTTTCAGATCTTAACATTTTTTATGGGTATGGCCTAAATTATCTTTTTCAGAAAGTGCTTAACGTTTGATACAAAGTAATCACAAAAATCATATTTATGCTAAATAATTATTATACAATAAGTAATAGTTAAAGCCTGAAACTATTCAGTCCCAGTACATACCTGCTGCAACCTCTGGTTGTTAGCAAGCAGTTCCCTATTGTCCCTCTCGATGCGCAGGCGCTCGGCCGCTTCAGCATCAGCTCGCTCAGTGGCCAGCGCCGCCGCGGCGCGCTCCTCGGCCAACTCGCCACCCACCTCGGATAGCTGCAACAACAAAAGTTACTAATGATTTGACGAACAATGAATAGTGATAAAATGATTACGAAAAGTTAGTATTTCATTGATTATGATATGCATACATAACAATATTTATATATCATCTACAGTCTTGAGTTCATTTATTCAAGTTCTCAGGATAAAAACCACACTCAAAGAAAAAAAACATACCATTTTCCATTGCAAAATATATTTCTTAGATAGCACGAGTTTTCAAGAGAAATTTTTAACGCATTTCCATTACATCCATAGAGTGACTATTGCACGCGTTTTAAACGGATGTTTACGTCTATTAATTTACATCAACCGCTTCAATTGCGCCGAAATCTACTTAACCTATGTTTTGTTTGGTGTACAATTAGATTCGATTATAAATTTCGAATCTAAACGTTGCACTAAATATCTCTCCAAAATCTATATTGGAACCAAATAACAACAAGTTCCTATTAAACAGAAAAAGAATCAGGTCAATCGATTGAAAGCCCATTGAGTAACGAACCCAACAAAAAAAAAAGAAACCAAATTGAGAACCTTATCCGTTTTAAGGAACGTCTGTTGAAAAATCAAATGATAGTGTCTGGCTTCTGCACTAGAAATTTAACATATAAGCGTACAAGAAACCTAACCTCATTTTTTAAATAGACATTCGCTAATTGGGATATCCGCTACAGATTCGATAAATCTGTGTTTTTAAACATGTCAGTGCGTCCCACGTTACCAATAAAAAGATATATGTATGCAGAATAAAAGTTGAGTTATGCATTAGATGTGTTCATTTTTATTTGTTAATACAAAACCACTTTAATAAGGTCATCATCATCTTGAAATGATCATCACATTGAAAGAAAAAGTAGCTTAACATTTTAATCATCCGAAATACTGAAAACAAGTAAAAACTCCATTATACGTGGCCATGAATAGTGCAAATTGTAACATAAAGTAATTACACTGCCAATGTTCGCGAAGGTCACATTTAAAACAGGTTTAAAAAACAAAATTGTTTTTAATCAGCAGTCGTCCTTCATCGAACCCGTTAATATATCAGTCAACAACATCGAACAATTATGCAATCTAAAAGCACACATGCATTTTGGCGCTATTACAGTTCGCGATAATATATACAATAAAGAAAGATTTCAATCTTGCAGTTTACTATGTTACGTATTGGAGTCTTCAAATGAAAGTATCGCATATAGAATATCGCATATATATTTCGGTTATGTTATGATTTTCTTGTTTTCCAATTATTAAGTGAGATTAGAAATGTACATCCCCAATTTATCAGTCACATTATTTAACGAGACGCATCCAGAAAAATATACATGATCATTTACCACCATAAAACCTTACGTGGGTCATTAACCTTCCTTTGTATAAACACATACACCTGAATAGTAAACACCAGTAGAACGAGGTCTATATTTCAGTCGTTGCGCCCGCCGCCCAGCTGCCGTACCAGTTACAAAACGCCTCATCGATACAAAAGCTACTTTCTTATGCGCCACAATTTTAAATTCAAAATATGAATCGACTCATAACTATAATCATGATATCAAACAAAATATGATAATGACATACAACACGGTGTAAACGCACCTCGTTCTCATGTAACACCATGTCGAGATTATCCGAGACGTGTAATGTTGCGTCACGTTATTACGCGAGATAGCAACGTGTACTTTGATATTTTAATAACGAACATCAATTCTGAATTGCATGTATTTTACGATCGTAAACCAATTAGTGCGCTGACACCTCCTTTATCAGTATATTTCCATCATATATTTTGAGGCAATTGTTTTTTTTAATGTATTAAGTATTACTTATAGTATTATAATAAATATTTTAAAAATAATTTCAAAATTACAAGCTAAATTATTGTTCCTTACATAGTAAAGCCTCAGTAAATAATTTTCAATAGCATCTTCGTGATCTGATATAGGTATTAATAGTAGTTTTATAATTTTAATAAGTTTCCCAGTTCCCAGTCTTCAGTTTACATTTATGTTTTTTATTTTAATGTAGCATCTCAGAAACTTCTAGACCGATTTAAATTTTTTTAACCGTTGGATATGAATACGATCCCATCATAGGCTATATATGTATCACGGACGAAGCCGGGTCGGACCGCTACTAGAATTTACAAATATCACGCAAATGAACTACTTATATTTCTACGCTGTCTCGCGCAAAAATAAAAATAATATACGATAGCGTAGAAAAACCCTTCAAATAGCCCGCTTTGGCAGGTAATACACGTGCGTGCTTTACAAGTGCGTTACGTGAAAGTAATTATATGAATATGAATGGACACTAACGAGCTCGTCATAATTCAGTTAAAGATAAAATTGGACCGGCGACGCGCCGAGTGGGAGGTCCGAGTGTAACAAAGATTTGATTAATCTGCCTTAACAGCATCTAACGCTTGCCAAATGCATTCGGGCATTTCCTTTCGGTTAAACGAATATATAGAGCAACGAAACGAAAAAAAAAAATGCAAAAAAGCAGTGGTGGCTCAGTGGTGAGAACCTCGGACTTCAAAATCGATAAGTCGGGGTTCGAGACCGGGCGAGCGTGCAGGAATTAAATTGATTTTTCAATTTATCTGCGCATGTGGATAACATCACCACTGCTTAAACGGTGAAGGAAAACATCGTGAGGAAACCGGCATGTCCAAGAATTAAAAGTTCGACGACATGTGACATCTGCCAACCCGCACTTGGCCAGCGTGGTGGATTATGGCCTGAACCCTCATAGGAGGCCTGTGTCCCAGCAGTGGGAACATATATGGGCTGATGATGATGATGATGATGATGATAGAGCAACGGGTACAAATGTTATAACAATATGTATTATATTATATAGGTAATCGCCCGTGACTTCGCTCGCGTGTTAAATAGTTATTCCTATAGGAATGAAATATTTCACCGCGGTAAAATGTGTGTATATCTCTCTCTATCGCCGTGCCCGACGGTTTCACTCGTGGAAAATGACAGGCAAAAACTTTCATCTTCTTAAATTATAAGAATTTAGGGAATGGCAATGGAAAAGTAGCCTATTATTGAAATTCATTAACTATTTTATACGGTACTGTGATATACGTGAAGATGAAAAAGCGTCTTACATTCGACGAATATATAAATAAAATAATGTATTATCATACGATCAAGGCACGCTTAGATTAGAATAGTTAAATAAATAATTAAATTCAAATTGTTTGGAATGTATGTAAACATGTTTTTTAAGTAGACATGACAACATATTGCCAAGAATTTAATGCGTTAAGAGAATATATCATAAGTGCCACTCAACAGTAAAAAAAAGTTTGGCAAGCATCGCTCCATGCTGTAATAGCGGAATGACGGCCTTTCCAAGCGCCACTGCTAGCGCGTGAAATTATACTGAAATACTCCGCGTAATTTATTATCTCGCATTATTTATATTCTTATCACATTCCTCTTGAAATCATAAATGAACGCGATGATTCACTAACCTCATCCATTTCAGAGACGGTTGTTCTGTCTTCCGATACTCCCCTTGAAGACCTACACATGCTACTTGCTCTGCTCCCTGTACGGCTGAATAACGTGAAGCCCTTAATCATGATGTTTGTTGCTGATTTAGACCTTCCAACTTTTCTCTTCTTCCCGTCGTAATACATTTCCAGGTCCGGCTCATCCTTGTGTCCCAACCGACGCCATTCGTCCATGATATGATCAGTGCGCCTCAGAAAATTATCAATTTTACTCGACAGATAATTTGAAGATGTGCCTTCTTCCAAATAAGCCGGCTGAGGTTTGAACTTTTGCCTGACTGGTTGCTTCTTGCATCCCAGGACAAACGATAAATTGGCATCAAAAACAACCGGTGCTTGCTCCTTCGATTTCAATTCTTTAAGGTTAACGCTATCAGAGTTATCACAGCTTTGCGGGTACATTCTGCGAGGGGTCGGGCTTCTATTGTAGAGCGTAGAATTCATACTCGAAGAGCGGGATAATGGAACAAAAGTACCATTACTGCTGCTGCATGTTGAATATTGACTTGCAGAACTTCTAATACTACTGTATGATGGACTCGGTGATCGCGATATTATACTACTAGCAGAACTGTGCCGTTTAGCTAATTCAGCTATAGAACCAGTTTCTATAGATACGGATACACTTCGTCTATACGATGGACTGGGAGATTTTATACGCAGATTTGTATTTTCAGAGGGATTCTCAGGAATTGTTTTAATTTCTTTCAAGGGCTTCGACACAAACAGCTTTTTGTTATTCATCAAGACCGGCGGTATCTTTTGAGGCACCTTTTCTTCAAAGTTAATTGGCAGCGTTTTTGATTTTTTCACCGGTAATATGGCTCGTCCAATAGGCGGTTTCGGTGGTTTCTTAGGTGTTGCATCCAGTATCGGCGGCGAAAGTGGGCCATTGTAATTAGGTGAGAGCATCCCATTAGTCGGTGTATTTGATCCGTTTGACGTAGAGTGCGTTCCATTAATCGGGGTACAATTTCCGTTGTTATTTTGATCCGGTATCTTGATGCTGAGCTGTTTGGGGTTCCCACCCTGAGGGGCGGGTGAAACGTTGAGATGCGGCATAATGATTTAGAAGCACTTGCGTTTCCTACAGAAGCGGAAGCGTTTCCCGCGATGAAAGTCCAGTGCCATTTCACTGGTGCGTGCAGTATTACTGTCGTGAGCGCGTTGGGATGCGTCGGGACATCGGTGGAAATAGAACCGGCGTGAGAGCGATCCGCGAACGCACTGCGGCTGCTAATCGCTCGCTGGGCAGTCGCGCCCGCCCGACTATTTTGGTTTACGTAGATGTCGAAGTGCACGCAAGAGTGACGTTCGTTGGACCTTCAAAGCTTAACATCAGAAACTATAAACACTGAGATTTACAAGTGCATCTTGGCCTATGCCAAATGTGGTTTTGACAGAAAATTTGATTTATATCGAATACCTCATACGCAACATTTATATTGAATGACTAGCTGCGTCACGCGGTTACATCCACGTCGTACATGATATTATAGCCTTCCTCCATAAATGGAATATCTAACACCGAATTTTTCAAATCGTACCGGCGATTCTTGAGATTAACGTCTTCAAACAAATTACCACACTCGTAACTCAAAAAGATATTTAAAATGATTTTTTGAACGATATAAAGCGAGCATTTCAAATTTGATTGTAAACAGCCAAAACATTTACAAAACTATGCGATCGGCATTGAAAGATCAACGGCCTACCCTTGGGTTGACATTATCAAAATCGGTTTAAAAGTGTGATCATATAAACATTACGGTCAGTTTGGCAGAGAACCATATGCCAAGAATCTGAATTAACGTCGACAGTTAAAGATGATGAAAATAGATACAAGCGATTGACGCTGAGATGACCTATATGTTTCCTGTTTAAAAGCTCCATGACCTTCGATTCAGCAGTTAGTTTAGTTGAAAGTAACAATATTATTTTTTTTTGTTTCGTTATTGAGTCCCACCGCGAGAAAGTGCGGTAGTTCTATTAAAAAACTATATAGTATACACACAGCAAAACTATAAAACAAAATATATGTTTTCATAAAGTATAAAAGCTAGTTCATTAAAAAAATATAGTAAATATCAGTTCATAACGACGCTGTATCGGATGTGGGTAACTATGAGAAACTCCCATTTTTATTGATCGTTTCATAGCTCTTCTGGTAGTCGATATTGCCTTTTAAGCTAGAGAAAGCACAGGAAGTAACTAGCGCGAACCACACATGGGAACCGTAACTGAGGCATTCCCAAGCGTCATTGTTGATTCTATAATAGAATAACAAAAACACTGCAACGAGTATAGTTCAAATAAGAAATACACAATGTCGTCTGCCAGTACGCTGGCCGCTTGCTGCGCCGGGCAGATAGCCTACATCCGTCACTGTTATATTATGTAACTAACGCGTAACAGTTTCTTTTAACAGTTGTATTTTAAGAACCGCCTATGATCGGCCGCTATTGATTTTATTTTTGTTTGCTCCCACACCATTAGCAACTTTGTTCATAATATTTTTGTGATTCTTAAAAACACCACTTTCACTATAGATTGATACTTAAGAATACGCATTAGCTTTCCATATCGTATTCATTTTTGAAATTAATTCACGTATTTGCCAAGGAAAATTTAAAACAAAACACTGAGATGAGTCACAGGCAATGTCAATGACTCTCAAACCTGCTTATTAAAGAAACAACATAAATATCTTCACTAAAATTATCTTCAGCATTATAATTATGCCTCTATCATTTATACACTTCACTGGATTGAGACGTATACAAAAGAATAAGAATTGAGAAGATATAATCACATACCCAGCGGCGCAATCCTTTCATTCAAGTAAAGAGTTAAGATTTTTCTTTCAGTTGAAATACCACACGAAGAACTATAAGTTATTTACATTGAGCACTGCATTTCATCAAATGTACACAGCTGACAAAGGCCTGCACTGCAATATAATCTCCCAGAAGATCTTGACAATGTTGAATGTGCAAAAACTGGTTGCCAGCTACTAGGACGATAATTTGTTGCGAGAAGGTTATCTGCCTTTAATTGAAATGAAATTAATCATTTCATTTATATTCTTAATATATTTATTTCTTTAATGTAGTCATCTTATGCCGTTTTTTTTTATAAAAGCATGAGAATGTTAGTACAAGAATTTCAGCGCGAATTTTGGCCAATAACTTTCAGGATTTATTTCTCACATAAAACATTCCGATAATATCAGATTTGGTTCGAACTACATTATTTACCCTTATTTTTATCCTGACCGAGTAAACAGACAAATGAAGGTCGACAAATTATAAAAACATCTACATTATAAAGTACTTGTATTCTTGAAAGTTGGTAAATCCGATAAAATATTGCAAAGAAAATTCTTAGTACGTCATAGACGCAAAAATGTTGTTGATATATTAGTTTCGCATATAACGTAATGTTCCTTGCATCCTTGAACTATTTTCTATTGAAAACACGTGGGTCGAGGCAAAATTTCACGATGAAAAATTTTGTCTTTCGAAAAAAATTAATTAATCCTGACCTAAATATTTAATAAGGTATTTTGACGTATCCTATTTACGGCAGGCCTTGCTAGAAGAGGACAATGTATAATTAGACATAAAACATATTTTGCAGATATAGACCTTAAATTTCAGAATATCTATAAATAAAAATAAAGCAACTGATATGATGATCGAACACCCCGTTATATAAATGAATTACAAAAATCCCTTATAATATTATAAATGCAAAAGTAACTCTGTGTCTTCCTATCGCTTCTTCATGCCAAAACTATTGGACCGATTTTGGGAAAATTTGGTATCAAAAAAGCAGTTTGTATCCCGTGAAAGGACATATTTTTTTCCTGAAATCTCACAGAAACGGAAAATATTGCGGCAAAATTCCCATACTGTATACTTTTCTTTTTACTACGCGGACGAGGCTGCGGGTGGAAAGCTAGTTAATATTACATAAAAACTATAATTCATTATTATAGAATTACGGTGCGTTATTTAAAAAACAAACTGATTAACCTACTGACTTCGAAAGTCGGTCGACCCTAGAAACTTTTAAGCGTAATAATGCATGTCTATAGCAACGATTACATCGCATCGCTTGTACCGTGAACGTGATCAACAAAATTTCCAGTGCAACGATATTTCTGGAATGATAAATCATCGAAATTGGGACGTCCACGACTCAGCGACGCAACTGAATTGTCCGCGACGAGTGAAATGAGTTTACATACACTTAGTTTTAAAAATTATAATCGCAGGTACAGTCTCTTGCTGTCGCGTCTCGGGCATGCATTTGGAATCCCCTCGAATCTAAACCGATAGTTATTAGTTAGATAGCTAAGTACATGAATACGTGATAAGCAAGCTTAAAATTGTTGTTTTCCTTCGACTAAGTGGAAGCGTCAAAACTCATATTTTAATATACTCGGTCACCTAAATAAAATGTCAAAACAGGCATCGCCTTGTACCACAAGCGTTTGTGTGTACGAATATTTGCGTTTACAGAACGAATACATTATTCATTTGTTTTTCAATAACCAATGTCAAGTTCTGTCCCAGTTTCTTCGCGTTTGATGTGCGATTTTTATTAATGGTTGTCGTCTGTCGAAAATTTTTCACGAGATTATTTTGTTATTTAATCGGAATATTTCTCTCATGAGAGAAACTTTTCTAGAATATTTATTAAAGAAGATAATATCTACTTTACAAATATTCTCATTTAGACTTTCTTAATAAGAATAGACGAACATGATAGTACTTCAGAAACTCAGCGTAAATAATAAACAGTGTACGTTTTTTCTAATATTTTTATACACGAATTCTGCTGTATTTTTCAAAGACTATTAAAACGAATGTTCTAGCATTGGTGACTCACGTACCTCTAAAATTTCATTCAGATTTTTTACGCGAATATTGCAGATCCACTAATAAACTCTCGGTCAAGGTAGCGCTCGACAATTTTTGCCAGTATCGTAGGCGGGTATTACGGGATAGCTCTATAAAACTAGATAATGATGTGTGCAATATAATTTTAACAAATCGTAAATAGTGCTTAGCACAATTGCTATTTTAATCAAATGGCATGCGTTTAAAAAGAGTAATACCAGCAATTTATAATGCAGTGTTCTGAACACCGTTATACTGTTATCTTTGGCGTTATGCATGCATTTGAAACTCTCGAACGAATGCAATAGAAATGTAGCGAAGATTAAAAGTTTATTGGATAAAAATAAATACTCACATGCATCTATACAGGGCGAACTCGCCTATCAAGCTGACCGACACCGCGTGCAGTTAATGGAAATTGAATAAAAACAAACAATCGAACACGTTGACAGGCGAAGACGCGTTGATGTAAAACTACAAATCCTTAGGACCAAGGCGATCTAGGTACTATGGCTTGCGACTTGCGACTAACGGTACAATCGCCTATAAACGTGTGAAAAATTTCAATGCAAACACTTATCGAACATATATGAACATTATTTATTTGAGATGCTCTTTGCATAACGTCGTTCGATCTAAATTTTGCTATGCTTACGCGGTAGCCTCACCACTCGTTATTTCTTTGTGGTGTGGAGGCATACATTTTTTGCAACGCTTCAAAAATAATTGTCTGGCAATGTGTGAAATAAAACCATGACGAGAAACATTTCTCATTCTGTCACCCAATAACTTGTACAATTTAAATATAATATTTTGAATTTAGAATTGAATTCTTGGTAAAGATTGGTTGCCAAGACTACGTTTAGAAACCTTATATAGTTATAAGATAGTATGATCTGCCAAGCAGGTCCCTTAAATGAATCGTATTATTGCCTGCATAGAGAATAATTATAAGTTTCCAACTTTTACTATGATTATCGAGATTTAAACGATGTCCTCTGATAACTAATGAAATATATGAGAATATTTATCTTATTTCTAATTAATTTTATATTTTATTTTCTATTCGTTCCTTTTAGCTTTCTTTGAAGATGGTTCATTTTACAATTATTCCACATAATGTAAGTGCTATTACTATTAGGATGGAAAGTTTTTTTGCAATTTATAAGAACTTTCTACGATAATGCCATGGAAACGTATTTCGTACGTGACTGTTCGTAATAAATGGTACGTTCCTCATCACTGAACGTCGTTGACGATAATCAAAACCTATTGTTTCCATTACTACAATCAAATACTTTACATTTATACAGTAACATGCTGCTTTAACTTGCCATTTATAAGGGATTTAATAATTACAATCCAAAAGAAAATTGTTTGGATAAAAATAATTCTATTTTTGAACCTAATTCACCATAATAAGTACAATTTTTTTATAAAAATTCTGAATAACTAGGTGAGGAACGTACCGCTCCACATTTGAAAATGGGACCAAGTATCAACAAAATCCTATCAAAACATAAAAACAATCACGTCTATCGGATGAAAACCGACGGAGTTACCGCGTAAAACAATAATGGAATTGAAAATCTCGTTTTTTTTTATTTAAGAACGGCGGTAAAAATATAAATTAATCGCTCATTTGCGTTCGCGCTGCCATCTCTCCAAATGTTTTGGTAATCATTTGGTGATTATTATCCTTACAGCTAGATGGCGTTAGTTGTAATTTAACATTAGATGAAAACATTTTATTTAGGACACTAAGTTTAAATATCTTGAATAGTTTGTCTATCCAAGACATTTAAACTTTACCTTAATGCTTAGTATACAGCGTAAACCTCTGTCACGTGTAAAAATGTTTATTGCCACTTTATAAGGAATTCTCGATGTATAAACTACACCAATAAAATGATCATAAAATTAGACTACATTGTGAAGTCTGAAGACAAATTGTGTATTTAAAATATATTAAGAATCGTGACAAACAGTATAGGTATCGAGAAACATACATGTGGATTTAAAAGGTAAATAGATTTTCATACATATAAAATATTTCTTAAAAGATCAACAGCCAGAAGATTTCTTGTATATCTTTGAAATAAAGACAAACAAACATTATTTTAAAGTCAAGTCTCTGTTTCATAAAGTTTCTAAGCTAAAAATATATAATTCAATCGAAAGGTACGAAACCAAATAAATTTAGAATAACCTCGTGAACTATAAAATATAAATATTCAGTATTCGCATGCGTCTGATCCCAGACAGCTCCCCGAGCAAAAACTAGTCGCAAAGCCGAACTTGTTTCGAGATCAAACAAAAAAAAAATTAACCGATCTGTCTGTATGTGCTTGTTCGTCAGAAACACCTGTATCCTACGTGTGTTATGGTGCGTGTCGTTGACCCCGGCCAAGGTGCGTCAGTTCGATTCCCGCGAGACGAGACTGTTGTCACAATTGCTCGGTTCCCAGACTTTTTATGGATTTTAATAGAGTTGGTGAAGCGTTAGTGAAGCTGTTATATATTTACTTTGTTGTTTTAGTAGGCTTTTTAAAATATTTTTCTTACTATTTTCAGTGGTACTGTTACTGTGTAAAAGTATTTCTATCTCCATTATCCAAAACAATAAACAATTTTCGAATCTGTTTCTATAAGTAAACATTTCAAAACTCAGTTTCAGCTACTTACTTTGGTTTCAAGTCTTTCAGATTCATTCTTGTAGTGGGTCCGCTCATTTTCCACCTTCTCCAATTTCGAGCGAAGTGTGTCAAGTTCCTCCTGCAAATAAAAACATTTTATTAGTATTAAGATTTATACAGACTATTTTCATAAGTTTTTACGTTGCTAGTAAGCTTTCCAAACGCGGCTTTGTACACGAGGTCATAGAAATTTGGTCAAGCCCATAAGAGATGATTTAGCGCGGTAAAATTTAGCACATTCCAGCTTCTCGCATCCTTTTTACATTAGACACAAAAATCATACTAGAAGGTCGCCCTACTATGACGTAAAAGAAAGACCAACAAAGACGCTTTCACATTTATAAAATTACTAGAATATATATAACAGAATTCTCAGATCACCGCTGGTGTATTAAGTAGTTCTGTCTGGTAATCCAGATAAATCTAATGACGGACATATAACCGATGTTAGATCATCAAAACAAGTTAACTGTACAACTGAACAACTTATTTGTTAAAGTAAGTTACATACTCAATGTGTACCTCAGGTACCTATTAGCTGCATGCTGTTGACTATGAGACTGTACTCAAATATAATAAAAATAATAAAGAAATATTAATATTTTTAATGCAATTAAAAAGATTGAGTATTGTCAACAACATTCAGATAGTAAAATCATAGAATTTACCAAAAATTCCGGGCAAATGTCTGAGAGAGATGTCTCCAAGGACATGCATATAAATAAGACAAATTTTACTTTCGAATATTTTAATATTTTAAATGCTGTTTTTTAGTGCTAAGCTATTAAGAGACATATATACATTAAGATTATCTAATCATTAATTCTTTTATAAATACGTTTCACTCGAACTTTTTTAAACTTTCACAATGAGCTAATTAATCTGCTACAGCTATATTTAATAAAATCTATATTAATTGAACAACATTACTTTGAAACCACGTTCCACGACGCACCGGAATTAAGTGCTTTGCGTCGCATCAATAGTGCATTTATTACGAGATACATTGTTATGCAATTATAGCAGTTATTGCACAGATCATAAAATTTATATTAATATAGCGTGTTACGGAGAAAGGCGTAAAATAGTTGCGCCGAGGAAAAGTACTTTATGTGTGCATTCATGTGGCAGATTATCGCGACAGGAAATATGCAACATTGTTAAGACGGATTGCATTGATGCATATCTTCTAAAATGTAAACTAAAATGCGACAAACCAGTAGGTTTGGCCGGAGTACCGGCCCAATAGACATTTGAAATTAATCAAAAATGTCGGGGATCCAAATCCAGATGGAGATCTTCACTTGACCATTCGAAAGAAAAGTGTCCAAAGTCCCCATCGATCCCATGAGACATGCAATAATTATGTTCTGGGGTTTGAGGTCAAAATTTGACGTCTTTTGTAACGGTAGGTAAGATTTATCAAAAAAATACTGCTCTTAAAATTTTCTACAAAAACGGCCTTAGTTCATTTTACAAACTCTACATTTCTTCAAAGAATCATCGTTGGGATAGCGCGATTCCAAATTTTAAAAGAGCTTCGCTTATAAAAGCTTTAATCCATAAATTCATCTTTTAAATCTACATGAAATTCTCTCAGTCTTATCACCTTTTATAACTACTAGGTTCAGTCGATAAAGTTACTCACACTTTTGTATAAGTTGTATATTATATAGATTTGTTTTGTGCGTTATTTTTGTATTTTCAACCTTTTTGCGATCTGGTATATAGTAAATGACAAAATAGAGCGATCATGTCAGACATTTCTTCAGCATTATTCATTCGATAAGAATCGCAAACGTCACCAACTTTCATACAAAAAAAAACAAATCTCGTTACTTTGATGCCACGCATGCTATTAATTAGAATCGCTTTCGAATCTTAACAGCAAATAGAGGGGAGTTCATTGCTTGTTCAATCAATAACACTATCTCATTATTTTATTACATGAAGATATTTCCAATAAAACACGATATTAATTCAATCAAGTATCATTATACACAGGAACCCGCCACTATAAGCGCATAAAATCATTATTATTAGCGGTATAAAACCACAAAGCGTCCCTTACATAACTCGATGTTAACCAGTCGTCGGAGGATTGTAAATACAGGAACAGTTAGTATTCTACGATGTACTGGACACTGAGTGTGAGTTTTCACTTCCCGGATAAGAGAGCTTAGACGATCGACCTAATTATTCATTCATTTGCACAAATTTGTCACTAGATCTTTCTTAATTATTGACATCTATTCAACCCTACTTATAAGATCAGGACATGGTCTATATTAATGTATAATCAGAAAACATCCCACAAATCAATTTACGTTGTTGCTGGTCTTCCAGAGTAGTATATAATAAAATTAAAGTCAAAAATTGTAGTCCTATAACTTCAAACGATCAACGCTACCAACGATTACGTGTTAAAGCTTCCTATCAAGTTGTATATCAAACATTCAGAGTACACGACGTCATTATGCTCTACAAACCTTTCATCTAAGAGTAACAATTAGATATTCGTGACCGGTACGAAGCGGCCGAGTACGTAGGTACATCCAGTGCCTTCTTGTAATTGAGCAGTTACCTCCATAAAGCGAGTAATAACAGTCATTGTCATACATACCGCATCTAGTTAGAAATGCTACAGTACGAATATGGACAACATAACATTGTGTTCAATCAACTTGTTTCGCTCTATTTCACTGATCGTTTCACTCATTTACATTATAACTGGCGAGTGTACACAATTGATCGTGTCATAGTCATTCTCGTAACTTCCATATATGGTAATGCTAATAGATCCAATAGTGATGAACGGGAGCATATGTAATGTATTAGATTAGAATGTGTATAAGATCATAATTCATATTGTTTTATTGCTTCATGCGGTTAACTGGTGTTCTATAAAGTGCATTAATGCATTACTTTTCACTACCTTTTAGCATTGTTATAATCAATTGTGCAAGTTATTAAATTATGATATCAAAATACCAATAAACGTATTAAGGTAGATACTTTTGTTTGATTCATATGACATCCCTATTTTTTAAACTAAACGTATCTATAAACACCAGGTCTCTCCACGGCCCCTCATGACTTTATATCATAATATTTTTACCTTGCATAAGTATACTGTTAGTTACATCTAAACGGGGTGCAATAGAAGATAACAAATAAAAAAACACTTCGAAACATTATTAATTCTCTTACACAATCTAAATATCACATCTTTTAAAAACTTTCAGTTGATGTTACTTAGTTACTAGCATTGAAAACGTCCGCGTTATCAACTGAATACTTCAACCAGTTAAGAGTGCAATAAATAAACACTAGCTTATATCCAATACGGAGCTCATTCAATGTCCATATACAATTAACCGTATCAAGTGCACCAGTTCTAGACACAAAAAGAACTAGGTCTTCCAGACGAGCCTATAAAAAGGCTAGACTGAGACGCTACGATTTATAATCTTGTCCAAATATAGAACGAAACAATAATCAAGTCGTATGTTACGGTTGCACGTCACATGTGACTATGGAAATAGAAGACCGGTACGTGTTCACTGTATCTCATCGGCGAATAAGTTTTTTTCACTCTGTCTTCTGTCGTGGGAATCTTTCCCGTTTTTAATTGCGGCATAGACTAAGTAGACGATACTTAGTCTATGCCGGAATATGTCTAAATGAATGGCAAAAAATCAAGTCGCATTATATATATGCAGTGTAGATTATGGTATTAGACATTAATGACGTTAAAATAAGAATTGAAAGAGAATCGTTAATATATTTCTTGTTGTTGAACTCTCAATGCTCGATTAAACACCAATTATGCAAAAAAAACAAAAATACCTTGGCTTCTTGTGCTAAGACATGTAACGTTCATTTAACATTCAGCATTTTACCCAAAGCTAATGACACGTCAACGCAGGAGGTCCAGTCAAAGTCAAATGACTTAGAGTTTTTGCACAACAATAATAACACGCAGCCGCATCACAACAACAATATAAATAATGGTGATTATAATAATCTAACGGCCTTTCGCGATTGGCTCGCAAATTGTGCATCGCAGGCTGCCACGCGGAAGTCATTTGATAACATCGACTATACAGAGGTAATACGAACGACGGTGTTTATTAACATTCCCGCGTATGACAAGTTCTTGCTGACCCTCCCCGAGTCCTGGATTAATTGCCTGACCCGTAATTCATATATATGTACAAATAACTCTTTCATAAGCAGAGCTTGGTTACATAGCAGAAGATATCAAATGTTACCTAATCATTGTGCTTTCAAATACTTACATATAAGAGTTAAAACAAAAGAAAGTAACTTTTTCAGAAATTTCAAAATTGCGTCTTTTAATAAATTCCTTTTTGGGTCAAAGTATTCTACAAAGGAATGTCTCCCACGAAATTTCGGTTCCACTTGGATGAGAAGGATCCTTTTTTGTTTCGTATTTTTTGCCACGTCCAACGACTTTCTCAATTTATCGTGACATTAGACTTCCTGCTTTCTTCTAACAAATAAATAATGTATATTCTGTTGATAAAATCTCCGTTGACTGATATATAATTATTACTAGCGTCTGCGTGAACACAAAAAAGTATATTACAAAACAGATTGATATATCTAAGTGCCTTTCGAGATAAGACGGGATATGCGCGTATTATAAAAAGATAATAGATTATTAATGTATTCATGTTTTAGTATATCTTTCTGTACACATGAAATTGTTCGATCTAAATTCAATGAGAAATTGTAAAGAAAAATTATTTAGAAAATAATTGAGATAGGACCATGAATATCAATAAGTATTTGTATATTTATCACGACCATTAACATTTTATGCACAACAACGTCATTTCTGCTATTAACGCAATTTACATAAATTAGACTTTTATAAACTTTTGAATATTCATAAATTCATATATCACTGTAAACAGATTGGTGAATCTTAATGTTTGCTAATGGTTTGATTTCACTCATTATAAAAGAATGTTGTCAATGTTGAAATGAAGCAATATATTATTGTATACACATAGTGATAATTTTGATGACTCCATGTTAAAAGCATCGCTTCGCTTACTCTCCCTCAAAGAGACGTAAGAGACTCACGAAAATGCGTATAAGGGAACACTTTGCATCGCTCGTACACCGAAAGTGTAGATTAAACGAAAATGTTAAATGTATATTTGTGGAAATTTTTCTCTACTTTATTTTGTCCATAGACATTTTTTTCATAAATGGCTCAAAGACGCCATTTTTACAATATGGTGGCGTATCCGGATTAGATAAAAAGGTGAAACTTCGAACGGAGAAACTGAAAATTTATAAATTCGGATATTTTTATAATTTCCGTACAAGTAAACCCATTTTTTAAGTCAATGACTGGGCTAGATGGCAATTCACAGTAAATAATTGATAATAGTTTAACTGCGAACATTTGATAAATGATAATACCCATAGATATAAAGTTTTATATCGATATATAGCTGGCGGTGTCATTGATATATTTTATTGAATTACTACAACTGTATCGCAAATGTAAAATTTACAGTTGAGAGTAATCAAAGCATCGACTTCATATTATTCTCTAATTGATTTTTGATTTATAAGGCAATTGCTTTTACTATTTTCTATACTACCAGATGTAGTTGAATTAAAATTTATAATTTAAAAATGTTTTGACCAGCAAATTTATGAAATGCCCGATGTTTTTTGTATATATAATTAAAATATCCTAACGACTAACCAATTACCATATATTGCGTAAGTGATGAAATTGGTCGATAAATTCGATGAGCTAGCTATAAACATAGATAAAAAACAAGAAATTTGTTATTTTTAAAATGTATTTAAGAAATATTAACTAAATTGAAGCTATTAAATGACGAACATTTTATCTAAAGGCACATTTAAAATATTATTCCTTTAAGTTCTTAGTGGTTTCTCTCATATAGATCATAGACTTTTCATGGCGGAGAATGTATTTATGCATACCCCTAGCGATCGAGAAAAGGGCGCTGAGCATGTCAGACTCATACTTCCAAGAAGCTGTAACCTACTGACTAAACTCAACTATATTTCTATTTTTCTTAGGTAAAGTAGTTTATCAGTGCTTTTTTAAAAACCCAACAAATAAACCAACTGTATCACTATAACATTAAAAGTAATTATTTTCTTTGCTCCCTTTCTCAAACTGAGCACACCTACGATCGTATTAAACAATACTATTATCCTATTTAAACATTATTGCATTGTATCTAGAACGAGAAATTATATGATTACGCCCACTCAATTACAACAGTCACATATTAAGGCGATCGTGCGCGGGTCACTGACTCTAATCTCCGAGGAGGAAGCGCTCAACTCGTTACACGCTAATATAAGTCAAATAGTTGATAACCTCTCGAGGTGAACTGTTTTTAATAGCTTTCTGAATGGATACGGTTATGAAACTACATATACTTGTTATATACGAACTATTAAAAAGAACTGAATGGAAAACTATAAATGTGAACGAAACATTGTGATTCCTAATTGCTTTGTTAATAAATGAATTTCTAATCTTTTCTCATTGGTTTCTGTTATTTTATATGGCAATGTTTATATTGTCTGTATTAATAATTATCTGTATTAGCCTGAAATATTTTTTGTTCGTTCACTTGTTCGCTCGCTCTCTTGCTCTCTTGCTCCTCAGTGTATAAGATGTAACTAAGATTTGCTAAAAACCATTAAATTCAAAATTGATTGGAATCTGCGTTTCATTCATTAAAAACAACATCAGTTTCAAAACCAGACAGTAATTGGATAGCACTAATGTTTATTTAAAAATTTTGAGAACAATACAAGGCATACAAGCCTTCTTTCTATACCTGTATTATATCAGCTTACTACTCATGTTCATCATCATTTTGTCTATGAGATCATTTATAAAATTTACAGGTAAAAAAAAAGTTGAAGAAATTCTTTCATATTTATGCTCGTGTCAGAAACGTCAAATATGTTAAACGGCTAATGGATCGACGCAAATCAAACAACATTACGATTTGCGACAATCGATTTCTCCACCTGTAAACTTATGAAATGGCGTGTTTTCATTGTCCACATCATTACCAATAAATAATTTCATTTACCATATACCTTTCACTGTCGCGAATTAAGAATTTCGTAGTGTAGTTCGTACATAAATATTCATTGAGGAAAAACCCTCTTTTTCCAATTAGGAAACGATAGCTAATGGTTTGTATTAATCACCCGTATGCCATTCACAAATCAGCGTATTGCACATACTGTAGATAAAATACATTCTTTCGACATGAGGTTATATATTATCAAGTGTAGCGATAATGGTAGATGTATGAAGCAATAAAATAATTGTTTCAATTTTTTAGGGGTTAGAGTTGAGTGATTAGAATGATAGTGTATCCTTTAATATATGTAGTATTATATAATATTTATAAATAGCGCATTATTTGAACTATTTTGGTGATAGTAAATAGTGTATTATTTGAGCTATATTGGTGATAAAAACATGATAACTAATTAACCACTATTCGTAACGAGCAGTGTTGTCAAACGCACCACGCATAAACGGTGCTCCCGAACAATTAAGACATTGGGGTCTTCAAGATAATAGTGTATATCACTAAAATGTCTTCAAAGCACCTGTAATACTGTAATACCTCTAGCGTCACAAGTGTTTATGGGAGGTGGTGACCACTTAACATCAAGCGACCCACCTGCTCCTTTGCTTGAACTCTCATAACAAAAAAACACTTGTAAAATAAGCGCGGATGAAAATATCCGAACGAACATTACCTGCGCTTGCTTCAGGCGGTGCTCCGTGCGGTGCACGGCGAGCAGCGGCGTGACGCGCACGAGCAGGCGCCACCACGGCCAATCGCGGACCGCCAGGAACGCGCGCACGTTGCGTTGGACGCATCTGCGAGTTAATACATATAATATATATAGTAGGTATAAAATGTTTGCTTCGATATATGAAATGCAGAACGTTACATTAATTGCAGGTAGAGATCACAACGCCAGCACGTCTTTAGACCCTACATGGGTCTATTCACTCAATCTACATTTCGCCGTCTTGTTAGCTCAGATTATTGGTAGAAATTTTTTAAGAATTAATTAAATGAAAACTAAGAGAGTATATTTTAATTTTTATATGAATTCCTAATCATACAAGTTGATGTTGAGTTAAAGGCTATTAAAATAACTTCCAAGTGACCAAAAAGTACCCTTAAAATGCAGTTATCATATTTTGATCAAAAAGCTAAACCGCCTTCAAATTGTTATAACTAGACCAAATTTAAATGCCAACCATGGCACCAGCTATCAAATATTCACAGCATCATAAAAATCGATTCACCCAGTAAAAAGTTATGAGAAAACGGTGAGTTTTTCAAAGTCAGTTGAAAAGAGGAACATAGGCTCATTATTAAAGCAAAAACTAACTCGAATAGAGGGTAAAATTTCTATAAGCAAACGCACCACGTGAAGTGTACATTTCTTCTTTACACACACGTATGCGCATTCTAAGAAAACATTCAGATCGCGAAAGGTATTATAAATTGTTAATAAGAAATTCACCTAGCGGCCGTATGCTGCGTGCGCAGCTTCTGCGCCCGGCGGCGCGCGAGCAGACCGCGTGCGCGCGCCTGCAGGCGCACGAGCACGCGGGCCAGCGCTGCGTCGCGTCGCGCGTCCAGCTCGCCCACCACGCCGCCACGGAACATGATCTGCGACAATACAAATTTGCATTCATTTATTTTATTTATCTAGGTAAGTACCTATATGAGAAAATATATTTTTGGAAACATAATTAGTGCTACTAAAATTAAACCTCACTAATTATGGTCGAATGATTTATCGTAAAATATAATGTCCTTGAACCAATTCACTATTGCATACTGAATACATGTATTATCATATTGATTTGACTCCAATTGCAAACAACGAACACTTCATTGCGATCTGTAGGTGTGACGTCATATATTTTTATTTCTCCGTGAAACAGCGCGTTCACTTTCACCAAAACTAACGTTACAGTTATAATTCAGTGAACGTTACAGAATTCGATTGGTAATTGACATTTTTCAGAAGAAGTATACTTTTAGTTACGCTCTTCAATTTTGTTATAATATTTATTATTATTTGGTTCATAACAACAATTTAGAACACTTTTCCTGACACAAGCATTTATTTGCTTACTGGGAGTGTTCCAAACACAAACTAGTTTAAGACAATTTGTTAAATAAACTTTAAAGACGCTCATGGAATGTACCCTAGAGACAAACATAATAGTGTAAGAGACAATAATATACGAAGAAGCTAAGAGAACAAATGCAAACAAAGCATCTAACTGGAAGTTGGGTCAAATTAAACAAACCACCAGTTGACGAGGTATTTCCTCAACTTTTACTATGTAGTGGTCATGTAACGATCATTAAGTGTGACCCACTCCGGTTACATTTGACAACTATTGTCGCCTCGTTTAGTTCGTCCCACTTAGCGCTAATACACTGATAATGCAGTCATCGCGATCGGAAATTGTGGTTTATGCTAGTTTTCAGTGGCAAAATCAACTTGTATTTCTATAATTTTCATATATGTTGTTGTTCTTAAGAAGCAGTGATGGCTCAATGGCTTACCGTTGACCTTTTTGATGTCATAGCGGTCAACTGAGCTGGTGGTTCGTCTAATGGTAAACGATCACAACCGCCCATGAACATTCGCAGATCTAAGGTCTCCGTGAATGCGATACCCGCTTTTAAGAGGTAAAGGGTAAGGAAAACATTGACAAATGGAAAGAAAGAATGAAGTGGGATGGGTGAGAATAAGAAAAAGGGCTTCTGACTCCAATCTAGTGGGGGGGGGGTTCGAGACCGGACGAACGTGAAAGATTAATTGATTTTACAATTTATCTGCATATCATTCACATCACCACGGCTTAAAACGATAAAGGAAACCGCCATGTCCAAAGCCGAATATTCAAAAAGTTATGTGTCCCTGCCGTAGGAACATGTGGTTGATGACGTCACTGCAAGCGATATAACTGTCGAACAAACTGCTCATAGCATATCCATTAAAAATTATTTATAGGCATCAATAATATTAAATTAAGACGTCCTGCTACTAACAATTACTATTCTTCTACATTTTACAATGTAACAAACGGTTTGTATTCATACCGTAAACAGGTTCGACACAAACGGATAAAAACATACCAGCAATACTGTATTAACCAGTATCTTAGAGCCTATTATTAAACGCATAACACTGGTTATGCTTCATGTGTTTGCGTGCTGATTCCACTAACGGCATCAGCTACTACGAGTTGTAAATCGAGCTGAGTATCGTGCTAGATCTCTGCTCTATAACAGTAATAACTTAGACAAATATTATTTTATACCGTAGATAGATAATTGCCTTGTTATGAGAATTACTTCACATTACTGATTTATAAATATTGTCTTTAAGGGGACGCGCTAAAGCAGATCTAAACAATAAATATCCTATATATTATAACAATAAATATATATAATAAGTTTAATTTTTAAAAGCAATGTTTATTTATTTTGAAGCTATGTAACTTTTTAATACACGATATGTTTATAAATACTACAGAAAATTCTTTAGAATTAACAAAAAACGTGCGTTAACACGTGAAAACATCGATTACACGATTATCAAGCTCTTCGTGACTAATCTAACTATAATAAGAATTATTATATATTTATTGGTTTAGATTATATTTACGACCCTCATTCGTTAAGTTTATGGTTAACTCGCCATTCATAACTTTGTAATCATTCACCCTTTTGTTACAAATATAAACCCATTCATGATAATGAGACAATTTTCTTAGAACCATGTTATGCTGAAAAACAAGATTACAATAAGCATTTATTTTTATTTTACATTTTACACATAAATATTTACATACACTTTCGACATAAACGTGTTCTAATTACAATTTTTTAATAATTAATTCCTGTATTATTTAGGTTATTATCAGTACGTGAGAAAACAATGCAATTTTCGGTTTAGGAAATACCTATCATCTAGCACCGTGTGATTGTTATTGTTGATCTAATTAGAATAAAGAAACACATGTTTATTTATTGTATTATAGGCATTTAATTTGCTCTAGGTTTACCGGTCATCGTAGATATTTTAATTCGTTTCTTTGTATTATTAAAAGTTCTCAAAGACGATGACGAATTTATTTGGGTTTATTATTTGACAGTTTCGGGGTTTTTTATCCATTGGCGTGATGAATTTAGAGTTTGATATTAAATGTAGAAATTTGATCCCATTTTAGAATCTGTAGTATATATAGTACCTAAGGACGTCAGTGAGTTTTTTTAATATTAGCTACTAGACAATTAATGCGTTTAAAAATTGCATATCAATCTATGTTATGTCGAGCTGAGTCTTAACACTTTACTTCAGATCAAATTACATATGATTAAAGATAACTTAGTTCTCGTTTGATTTACTGATGCATCCATTAAAATTAAGTCATGAGTCAAATGTGGACAGCGTTATTAGAGTCAAAGGACAATTACCAATTTATTGCTTAGTAAAATTGTCAGTCCAAATTGTAAATTTTATCTTCACAACACAGTACGGTATATCATCAAAATTTTTCAATATTGCAAAGCATGTAAATGGAGGCTATAATCAAGGATTTAGCTGTTTCTGAATTATATAGTTTTAATCATGATTATGAATGCAAATGATATAAATAAACAGTTATTTCATACGATATTAATAAGATACACTTATTTAATATCAATGTTTACGTTACTTATATCCGTTCCGCTGACCGATTGAACTTTATCTCGGATCTGGCGCCAATTACTGGGCAATAAATGTTGTTTTGAATTAGTTTAGCAACATCTATCAATTAGCCAACAGAACGTGACTTTCACTGCATTTTCTATGATTATCAGCTTCACGTTCTAACAAAATGTTCCCTCATGAACACACGCCGGTATGAAGTTGAGAAAGAAACGAATTTAGCAATTATGTCTAAATAATTATATTATTCGCTGATATAGCGAGAGCAATTGAATAATTGCATAGAAGATTGAATTAATAACCAATAATATATATCAAATTATCCAATAGTAATATTAACTACATCGTATGTGGTGATTAAAGAGTAAATGTGTATGAGAATGAATATGTTATATCTATAGCCTGAAACATATTTAACCGAAGTCAATTACAGTAGTGTAAAAACAAATGAACAATTTTGGCAAATGTAATCAGTTCTTAATACTGTAAACGCCACTCTACATTCATATCTCAAGTTCTTGTCCTTGATCTCCAGCTATCAACCGTTCCATAAATACACGGTTATTCATTAATTAGACCAGAAGAGTATCACACTAGTGTACTCAGTAAATACTCATATTATTAAAACAGTGGAACGCGATAGTCATGTGTTGTGAGAGCAATAATCGCGCATGCTCTACATCCTTGCTATTAACAATTCTCTATTGGTATAACATAGAAATGACAATAATATTGTGCGTCGTAACAATACAATTTTATTATAAAAAAAATCAAAATCACACAAATCAATTGTATGTTTGTATTATCGAAACTCTTAAGAAATAATAAGCAATTCAAACAATTCAAATTCAAGGACATATACATAAAACAACACAGAATACTCCAAACAAACAATTAGCAACACATCAAGATAACAATGTTTACAAATTGTGCACGCAAAAAAAGCCTTAACACACTTCTATAACTTCAAGATTGCATTGAGATTTGCATCATGCCGTTTTCTGCATTATTATAGACGTGTAATCGGAAACCTTCGTTTAAATGATGCTATATCGTTGTATCAACATGTTCTCTGATTGCGTGGAACAATAGCCGACATTCATTTGATATTTGAATGGCTGTAAGTAAAAAACTATAGAAGCTGTTAATTGTTTTCCAAATAATTACACTTAACAAAAGATTGCTTTTGAGTCAAACAAAGCCATTTTGATTTTGTCTTACTTCTTCAAATTACAGATACCTACAGACGTACCTACAGTACGAAATACAATCCTCTCCATATACACATAGCATGAACATCATGTAATTAAAGAAAATCTTTTTAAATTTTTATAACATTTTCCTGCTTTGTGCCTAAAGTATATAATTTATATCTGTGTGTTCTTCATTTGGAAATAAATTACTTTGATATGACTCTAAGAAAAATATATGACTCACACTTGTTCGCCAAATAATAATCCATTTAAAACAGCTGATTCGAAGTTTAATTAAAAATGACAAACGATGAATCCTCATAAGAGGTTACGGTCAATGCTTCAAGAACAAAAAATTGCTTTAAAACGAAGGCTTTTTACATACATACGTTCGTTTCCACAAAAACAAGAACTTTAACCTCCGCTTTGTCTCAACGTTATATATACGTTAGTATAAAATTTCTGAATATTATATGTTTATCACATATACTTGTATTGCGAATAAAATCTGATAACAAAAAAACAAAAAACAAATACGTGTTTGCATTTTGCTTCATTATTTATTTTTCTGTCCTATTAAATGAAATAGCAAAATGATAACTAAGCTTCATTCCAAACTATCGTACGTAATTTTGACCTTATCGTTTTGGGCACTAGCCTAGCTAGTCATAGGCGAAGCCGCTGCATAAGCAAGTATATCTTTAGTTAATGTTTTATTAATATTTATATGTATCATATATGTAATTGTTAAGTTTCATACAAAGCTATGAAACAGTTTTTGTTTTATGATAACCTACAAGTGGAGACTTTATTATTTTTTTCTACAAAAAAAGGGTTACCGGGGAGGATTATACAACTCCAATTCTAAAATAGGACCAAGAGAATTTTATTATTTATTATATAATTTTACCATTTATCGAATAACAAAGTCATACAAATAAAACATGCAGTCCAAAAGAGAAGAGTCTCTAAAGGAGCTTCGCTGTAGAACTTGATAGACATCCATCAACATCACCTAATAAATAGTAGCTATAACAAAACGCAGGTGGCATGACCGCGCTGTCTCGTAGTTGTAATTGATACAACCTTCAAACGACACTGTCTTCAATCTATTGCAAATTAAATGTAACATCGTATTAGAGCTGAGATGTTAATTAAATACTGTTTTACAAGAAACAGAACGCTATAGTGTAAGAGCTTGACATACGACACTTATTTTGAAGAAAAAACTAAAGCGCCTTCAAATGACCACCTCACAAACAAAAAATTCAGTCGATAATTGTACTAATTACATAACAAATATAATACAAAATGAAAATTTACTCTGCGTTTAACAATATTAAACATTGCCTTAACAAGTATCCAGATTTAAACAAGCGAATGTATTTTCCTGATACTGATGAGACATCTGAATGAACCAGTGTGAAACTTTCACACGTCCACTTTCTTGGACATATACAAGCAAGCTTTACAAATCCAACTTCAACCATTCAAAGCTAAAAGTATCGAGTTACACTTGTTAAATTCACATTGCTACACATGTTTGTCTAATTGCTTTTAGGTTTTCCTTTAAAAGAAAGGCCATGAAAATCGACCCTATTAATATTATAAATGCGAAGGTAGTTTTGTCTATGTGTATGTCTCTACTTCACGCCCACCACTGAATCGATTTAGGTGAAATTTTGTACAAAGCTAGTTTGAGACCCTAGAAAAGACATAGGATAGTTTTTATCCCGGAAAACCTCGGTATTATGTATTTGACTACGCAGGCTACTTTTATATATTTATTTTATATATAATGAGGATGAAATGGTTTATACAAAATCACAGTTAGTACAAAATGCCGCATATACCAATTTCTCTTCATTGTTATTCTGTTACATAATATAATACACGATAGCCCACCAGCTCATTGGCTAGCGTAATGGGTGTCGGGGCCCATTATCGCGAGACGGCCAGCTGGGTCAGGCTGTCATTATCAGCCACCTGCAGAGCCGAGATTGCCTCCATTACTCAGGGCTCACACGGATCCGATAAACTTAATATGAATCTATTCGATTTATTGGCTCCGATTAATGCTTGCCGCTATCATGTAGAAAGGAGTGGAACTCGATGAATCGATCGTAATAAATTATTTATAGTTCAATTGATTCGTTACTATCAGAGAAAAGAAAACAGCCGACATAAACAAGACAATTTTTGCAACACTTTAATGTATGGTAATAAGAAGAATAATGAACTACCTATTATTAATTTATTACGCATTTCTACTCTTTTATGATAACAATACAATTTCCGTTATACATTACAAATAAAAGAAATGTCATGTGTGAACCCTGAATAAACAGCACACACTCACATCATCTCGTAAATTACTCAAACAATTTGTCCAAGACGAGGCGCGAGAGTTCGCAAATTGTAGCTGTTTCTAATAAATGCCTTATTAGACTTAGAAAACGGTGGCTTGTTGATATATCGTGAAGAAATTGGATTTGCAAGTTCCTTATAAATAGAACCAGTTCGTGTGTGCACTTAAAATTATATTATTGAAGTTGAAACGTACGTTTAATAGATTAATATGATAAACATGTCATTGCTATCGGCGAAAGATACTTATGATAGAGTTAGATTACTCGTCCAACTAATTTAAAATTGATTTACACGATATGTATAGTAAGATTTGATTTATGTCCAGTAGTTACTTTAACACTTCTACGTGTTACCAAACTATTAAAATTAACAGTTACGAATTTTAATGTACGATAACTAAAGGCTAGAAATGTGAAGTATGCAATTTAAAGTTGTTAGGAACGTACGTGAGAGACGCTGGGTGTCATTATGAAAGTGAAACACCGTGCACAGATAATGAACCCAAATTATCATAAGAGAGCAGTAATATATTACGCAGAACTTTCGATTGCGTAATTATTTAAACGATTATGACATTATGTTAATTGCTTTCTTAAAAACTCGAAGTAGGTAAAGAAATAGCATCGTCATTGAACACGTTATCATACATATTTAGACCATCATTTATAAGCACATTTATTTTTTGAAAAAGTTTGATATTATAATAAAATATTCATATAAATATGCTATAATATCTTTATGCTTAACAAAAACGAAAGTTCTGTTACACAATCACGAACGAAATGCTAATCTCATCTGGATAAATTTGTGTACAAGTAAAATATCAAGAAACCTTATAACCTGTATTCTTTACTTTTTATCCATGAGCAATAAACGATCCACCTCTTCATTCAATCGAGCCCGTCGACGGATGGATATCATTAAGAAAACATCCGAAGAAAGGATATGACACAAGCAGGGAAAGCTCTACGTGATGGGCATGTGGTGTGGAGAGATCACAATTTATGTACGAAAGCAATTCAAGGTACGTGACCGCGCGAATTGAACGCACTGATCGTACGCGCCGTTACGGGAAGCGAAATTAACTATTAAATAATCTAGGGAAAGTTATTTTGTATGCAACCGTATCAGAGATGATAGGAATTGTTTTTAAACTCGGTGAAACGCCGCTGAAGGTAATTGATAGCAATTATAAGACAAATTGCGTACATTCATAGAGAGATATTGCGAATGGTTTGTTAGAAATAGAGAGAATTCTTATACACTTAACACATGTTAAGTCTCGTTTAGTTTAACTACGTATATTTATGTGAAGTATAACATATACTCTTAATTTATGTATCGTCTGTGTTCCGAAGTTATTACCTTCACAGTATGTATTAATTTGTAATTTTCAACTGAACTTAATGCGAGAAAGTTTAAAATGTGTTATAAATAAATAAACACAACAATTGTTCACTTAAACGTAAACGGTTGCCTCGTTTTAAGACGAATTGGGAAATTAAATTTAAGTATAATGACCACTCAACTGGCATTACCATGTGTGATATATATATACTGTTCGTATTTGACGTCTCAATATTACAAATATGGAGAGATGTTCGCAGTAATTTATGTATTAAACTACGTAACGGTGTTAGTCAATCGCATAACAATGAAAGAAAGTTAAACCAGAAAGCGACTGGCATTATATTTGCACTACAACACGTTGAGGGATGGATCAGCATATAATAACAATTTGTTTTCGAAATAGAAATCTGTTGGGTTGATTTCTCAATCAACGCTGTACTTTTGGAAACCAAACATAGCACTAATTGTCGAAAAAAATCGTAGACGTCATACAGCGCAGGAGACGCGCCACAAAATCCCAGTGAAAGTGAGAAGTTTAATATTTGGCCGTCTGTGTTATCTAAACAATAGTAAAATTCCAGCGTGCCGTAATAACTTGTAATCCGCATTCGATTACGAATGAAAGTTGACTTGACGAATGGTTTTTACGTAGAGCACGTAACATATACCGCCAGGTTGGGTTGGGACATGTGGACATGTGTTATGAAAGACACTTTACACCGGATTCCTCCGTGTATCTTAAAAGGAACTTAAACTTACTTCCATTATATAACTGAAGACTTTCGTGATAATTAAAATCTCAAGACAGAAAGAATGCCGATAGGAAGTTACATAAGCGCTGTGCCGGTTTGCGTTCGTATCGATTGTGAGTCAAATGCCTTTTGACAGATGAAGTTTAAATGCAAATTTATGAATTTTTCATAAGTGTGTCTCACGTTGGCCTAACATCATAACAGGCTTGTTATCTAACAATTTATAAATGTAATGAAATGTAATGTTGAAATTTGTTTTTATTGCAGCGTTAATATTGACACGTAACGTTGGGAATTCAGGTATTTATGCCAATTGATGTCAATGTATATAATGTATATGTGAAAGCACTGTTACTTGTTTTATACCCGTTGACCGATTCCTATCACGTCTATGTATTGTCTACTTTTGAATGGCAAATGCTAATTAGGCAGGCATATCTTAGAAAATTCATCAAATGCTTGCATAATAACTAGCTATAGAATGTTCTTCGCTACCTGTTATTAGTATTGTTATGAATAAAATTCTAGAAATCAACATGCTAATAAAGTATACGTAATAAAAGTAAATTGTGAGATTACGTTTTCTTAGTTTTTACTTTTAGTTGAAGTGGCAAATTTAAAGAACATAATTTTTGTTCAGTTCAAAGTGTTACCAAATGGATGTATTAAATCTATCTAGCGGCGTGTCAGAACTGCAATGTTTGACAGGAGATCTAAACATTCATCTGTAATTTGTTGTTATCGACAACAGTGTCGCGTACCTGTTCTTCCACTTTCGGAGCGTCAGCACTGGCATGGGTACCGCTAACGACCTCGTTGCGCTCCCCGCGCCTCGCCGGCCGCACGGGACAAACATTGCCGTCGACCAAACTGCTCCCGAATTGTCCAGATCCACTCAATACTTTACAGTCTACTTCATCAACGTTCGATACGGGACTCAAGTCGCGAATAGTATCATATGCAACGTCGCTGTCGTGTACGGCGTCATTTGAAACGTGACCGGAGTCGTCGCTACAATCTGAATGGGTATCTGATATTTTTTCATCTGTGGCTTTCTGCATAGACAGTTTCTCATATTGAGAACATAATTTTGTATCATTACAGGATTCGACGCATCGTATTTGACGGCCGACGAGTGTGCTCAAGTGGTTGTGGAAAGTAGTGTTAGCTACGCACAAAACCTTATGTACTGGCGGGATTACTTTACAGTTTATAAATTGGGCAGGTTCAATTTTCGATTCTGACGCCGTTTTAAATTCCAGTCTTTGTACTATGTTCTTTACAGGCGACAGCGGTAAATAGGTTTCCGATTCATTTTCATTTCGCCTACAGTCGGTTGTTATTACGAGGTCTCTTTTATTGTTATTTTTTTTTTCTTGAAGCTTAGCACGTATTGCGTTGATTTCGTCCGAATAATCTCTAACTGAAGATTTTGGAGATGACAACTGTTTTTTATCAAGGCCATCTTTTTTGGTTTTATCATTTGGTCGCTTCACGTCGGCCTTTAAATTGAGTTGCGACTTTTGCTTTGTTTGTTTGATTAAATCTGGTTTTTCTGTGGTTTTTCTTAAGACACTTGATTTCTTTTTCTGAGCACACTCTCTGGCCTGGTCTAAGTTGTTTAGATCAACCGGAGTGGGAGAAAATAGCGCTCTAGTGCTACTGAATTTATTTTGAGACATTTGACTCCTAATCACCGGGATCTTACTGGGAGAGCCCGCGATAGAAGTGGATGACTTTGTCCTTTCTAATACAGGTGATACTTCCGTTTCATTCCCAAGTTCCCACACGCTTTTCGCTTTTTGCATTCGTGATTTTGGACTGCTTTCTATATTGTTCGTGGTAGGAGTCTTGGATTTTATTTTCTTTATTTCGGGACTTTTTTTCTCCGTTTTTTTAGGGACTGGTTTTGTTTTCGAAACGACCGGAACAGGCGTTGACGGTGGGTTCGAAAAAGTCTTTTTAAGAATTCTTGTTTTGACATCGAGTTTTTTTAAATCTTCAGTTTTTATACAGTTTGGACGAGTTGGTGTTTTCGACGAAATTTTATATGTAGCATACTTATCTGAGCTTATTTTTTCATTTGGTGGCAGCGACAAAGGCTTGAGTGGACTGGTGAGTTCCTTCCCCTTCATATCGTCTAGATTCCACAAACTAGTAGTTTTATCAATAGAATTATTTCGAGATAAATTGCGCGTTTTCCTGTTATCTTCAGGAGCAGAGTTTGTTTTCTTCAATATACAACGAGATTCAATTATGCTACAAGTTTTAGATTTCTGTAGCTTAGGCACAATGAAATTGGAATTAGTATTTAAATTTATTTCAGGTGTTAAAGATGCACTCGTTGAAAACTCTGATAATATTTTATCGAACGATTCTAACGCTTTATTAAGCTTCGATTCAGAATTTTTATCAGTTTTAACTTTAATTTCGGTTTCAGGCTCCTTACCAACGATGGTTATGTTTTCATAAATCGAAGAATATCCTTTAGTCTCTTCTAGCAATGTGCTTTTTAAGAATGTACGCCTATCAGAAATATTTACATTCTCATACGTGTGATGGCGAGTTTTAAATTCCGTTTTAGCAAACACAGTCTCACTGACATTAGTCTTGGATGAACATTTTTTTATTTGCGCGGTATCACTAGACAGTTTTGTGGGTTCACTTATTCTCTTTTCGAGACAGGCGGCAATCGCGGTCACTTTGCCGCCCTTGTGCTCGGGTGAGTTTTCGGGACCGACTGAGAAGGTCCTGTAGAACTTTTGAGGAGCCCCGTTAGCGGGGGATGCGGAAGGCTGCTTCTCGGCTGGCTTCTGCCCACCGAATATGTTAAATACTTTCACTGCGGGCATGTCGCGGGCCCGGCGCGCGGGCTGTCGCGTTCGCGGAGCGTGGATGCGCGCGCGCGTGACGACGTACGGCGTGCATGTGCGCCGGCGCAACGCAACCTACCGCGTCGCGATATCAGACGCAAGAAAGTCAATGTCATTTGAAACAAGTGCTTAATGTTTGTGTACATAGTTAACAAAACAATAACTCCACTGTTTAGATAAAGCCATAACAGCTTTTCTTATCATTAAATTTTTTTCAGAATCGATTTTCAAAATTATATAATAGTTAACTTCGTAAACGATATATTAAAACGGGTATTTGGGACAAGATATTAAACGAGAATCCTAAATCGTAACCTATAACCATCAATTGAAACATTAAAAAAAGGGGTTAAATAAACAATGGGCTTTCTAAGAAAACTGAGTTTTATGCCACACAGTAAAACAATATGTTAACCGGGTTATCCTAATGTTGATTTTAGCAAAAGACAAGACTAGTGTGACCTAACTCTAAAACGATTTTATTAGAATTTAAATTTCATACGAAAATGTTAACTCATTTTATTTCTAACGTTATTACGTAAAAAGTTATCTATCTATGCGTCTGTCAGCGTCATGAATATTCAAAACATACATTAAAATTTGTAGATAAAAACGTAATAAAGGTGCTCGGTTTTAAATAATTAAAATATACAAATATAACTACTTTAGACTTTTTCTACTAATGATACTCTACAACTAAATAAATAATGCCATGAAATAACAAGCAATTCTAATCCATTTTCATGCAATTGGTTACATTACCTATATGTATTTCCGTCTCAAATCGTATAAAAAATGCTAAAAATACATACGTATTCCATGAAAAATCACATAATTTCACCACTATTACAGAACATGACACAGTCAGAAATTAAATGCTCTTACAGAAATTACACTACTCATTGGCAGGGCCACACAGAGTTAACTAATTAACAGAGGCGTGAATAGGCCAATTTGGTTAGATTGAGTGAGAAATCGCTCTAATTGGATTAACATTGTTATAATTACAGTACCATCTGCATGAGATGTCAATAATTTAATGTTGGTTTTTAAAGATTCCTTGAAGAACTGAACTGAACTAAAAATATACAATAAATCAAAGTCGGGAACGTTAACGAAGCTTTATTAGGATTTCAATCCTACGTTTTAACCGTAAAAGTACACTCACAGCTAAGCGAATCTGTTGCGATCATTGTTGCGTAGTATTAGAGATGGTCTTAGAGGACTAGTATCAGTACGACAAACACCTTCAGTTTTAAACTCCAATACAAAAAGTATGGTGCAGGTTTCCGCCGTTTCCTTTTCCTCACCCTTCCCAATCCATTCCTTATTTCCACTCGTCAATTATTTCCTTATCCCTTACCCCATAAAGCGGACAGCTCATTCGCAGAGGCACTACCTGTACGAATGTTCATGGGCGGTAGTGATCGCTTACCAACAGGCGAACCACCTCAGCTGCCAGCTATGACATAAAGAAAAAAAGTTACCCTTGAATGTTAAATCAACAAATTTAACATTCAAGGGTAATTCTTGCAAACGACCGCTCAAATGATCTGGAAATAGCATGTCGTTCGCACACAATGTTTTGTAACTAATATTCTTTAATCGTCTATTTACACGGTCGTACATTATGTGATGCACGCACGAAGGGAGATTGCATTGCACAATACAAGAAATTTGCAATCACACGAAGCAATGTGGCAACATAATTTGTAATTGCGTTTATTAAATGTAGGAAAAATTAAAATTATTTATGGTAAAGCTTCAGGTTTTTAAACAATGTTTTGTTAATTGCAATTCTGAGTGTGAAATAAATTGTCAATGTGTCTTTCTAAATTGTAACTTTCGTTACTTTTCTATTTATAATATTCCAACTAACAAAATTGCAATTTATGTATTTCCGGTCAGGGCAAGAAAAATCTGTATTCACTAATGCAACTGTCAACGAACCGCATACAATATCTACAATATTTAGCTTGATAGAGTGGAAAAACGTTATTAATTTTCCCATATGATCTTTAACCTTTACAGACTACAAAAGACATGATATAACAACCAGTGCCGCTCCATGCCAACCATATTTATTTAAATAATTCTAAAACAGTAAATTAATTACTTTTTAAAAACATAGCCAATTTATTTAAGCAGGTGATCATACATTAATTTTCTCGAGGCGACTGAGAATGCCGCTAATGAGGATGTTCTCTAGCAGAGCGTTCCACACAAGCACGAACTACGTACTCCGTTAGAGGCAACCACAAAATTACAGCTAAATTCTCAATACCTTGTATTGGCACTATGCTTAAATATTTTTTATATAAAACCTCATTATATTTCCAAGATATTTATTTGATTTTTTTAGCTAAAAAATATCCAACGACATGAATGAATGAGGACATAAAAATATTGCGGTTCCCGTACAATCACTTACTACATCTATCAATTTACTTTTAAGGACCAAATATCACCAAGATAGGGCGACGACTGATGAAAATGATGATGACACATAAATGTTACTAGTTAAGTTCTGTAAAAAGGTAAAATTTTAAACATTTGACAGCCAAAATCCAATGTACCATTTATATCATAAGAAGCCAACGAATATACAAGAGTTATTAAGCAGCATAAAGACATCTGAGACGCCAACGTCCAAACGCACTTTCATCTCAGCAAACGTGTGTTATCTCAAATTCAATCGCCTACATAGCACCTTTCTAAGTCGTCACGTCGCAAAGTACGAGCCTTTGTCAGTTCCTATTATCTCACCTAATAATTACTGAACTCCAGTTCCGCACCAATCAATGTTTCTTATTGATCTCCGAAGACAAAGCTTTCTCACGATTTTCACTAAACGAAAGTGATGCTAGGTGCTTGTGAAAATCTAAGATTCTTCTTAAATTGTTGGCACATAGTTATCTTATTTGTGTGGAAAAGATAACTATAATTAAATGTCATTATTCATCGAGTTAGTGTTCTTAGTTTCAAAGTGCTATTCGTTTTATAGTAAGTAGGTACATAGTACATACGTCTATTCTAATTTATTCTCGAAAATACTTCATATTATATTAAGCTCCATAACTCCTTAAATTTTCAACAGATTGACGTGATTTTTTTTAGGAAACTATTGTCATTTGGTTCCATTATAAAGACCTAGTTTAAAAAAAATGTCTTTTAATAGTCACAAAAAACGCATATCGCATTATTTAATTTTCTGTTCAAGCGCCAAGTAATTTTTTTATTAGTCCATAGCAACGAACACAATATAAATATTAAATGCCATTTAAGGCACGACGGAACTCGCTCATTCTCAAACAAAGTACAAAAATACAAGACGCGACGTTCTCACCGCTTACCATTGAATAGACGACGACCAGAGACATAACGCACTAGATAATGCAAATTACCAACCAGGCGTGACAATTTCTTGATTCAGATTAAGCACAAAGCACTTAATCTACAGCAAATCATGTTTATTTTGGACTTTTGTACAGTATTTCAATATAAAAGAATGGCATAATACCAAAAATCTCATGTTTTTTTTATCTCCTAAATTTCTCAACTATGTCATGTACATACATCCTAGCGGTACATAAACAAAACTTTGCGTAAGAAATGTTGTCCTATATCAAACAGAAAAGGCTGATAATATCAAAAGTAAATTTTGTATAGAGCTAGTTTAGGTGGTCAATATTCAGGGGTGCTATAGAATCTAGTTTCACCCTGATAGGCCATTATAAAAGTTGGAAAATTGCGTTGTGCACTTTTTTTCACGCTGGTGTATATTAATACATGCACCGTCTAGTGTACTGCCGTCTGTGGCGTCGCCGTTACCGCTTATATTTACAACGTTGTTATTGGTTCACGATGCTCACTTGTTATTCAGGCCTTATTATTATTGTCTGCCTCACGTTCCCAGAAGTTAGCTGTATAAGATTCCGCAAATACTTCATATGGTTCAGTTAAGCTTTTCCCGATTGAAGATAACATAATGACGCGGGAGACAAACTGCGCGCGACGCGAGTTTCGAATGAAGATACTGTTCAAGTGTAAGTTGTATTGGAACAAGGTTCTGTGTTGTCGTGGCGTTATAGCAATTTGTTGACATACTTACGAGACTGACACAATTTATAAATTGAAAGGTTTTTAGTGTATTAATAAAAGTGACTACAAACGTCTTTATCAATACCAATAGTAATTATCCATTTATAGTATGAAGTTTGACCAATCCAGGACAAATTTATCCATCCTGTTCTTAATTCAAACAAAAGGAATTATCGCTACAAGTCAAGAAAACAACACTCCAAATAAAGCTATAATCTCTCAAAGATTGTTTTCATACAAATACAATATATTAACACATATGTGTCCATGTGGATTGATGGGCCCAGGGAGTTAGACGCCGCGATAGAAAGCATCGCGTGATCCGCTAGTTCCGCTACCACATGAAAGATGCATGTTTTGTATCACACATTTATATATAACATCCTGTTTTGTAACTATTCATAGCACTATATCATTGAATTTTTTATATTACAATTGATGTGGGAAATTTATTCATTTATATTGAGAAAATGGGAGTCATTGCTTTGTAAGTTTTACAACTATGTCCTTGGTTAAACTTGGCCGGGAGCTATTTCGAAATAAATTGCGGAATATAATAAAGTTTAGTTAAATATAATAAACCTTTTGTAATTTTGATAACAAAAACTCATCAATTATTTAAACATAAATTCACGTCACTTGCGATGCTTGAATGTGCTGTGAATTGCTTTAACACATAGGATATATAAGCGCATTCAGTTAATACATATGTTAAAAGCAAAATTTACCCAAGCATAGAGTCTCAACCATGCAGTCTCGAACCCTACATTTGCATTATGGGCCAATAATTTGAAGATGCACCACAACACGCATAATATTGACTGTAAATCTCAACGCCACTTTACATATTCCCTATGAGTTAATTTTAGTGCAACCACTTCATTTCCATTTCTATACAAAGACCACAAATATTAGTAAGCGTTAGTGAACTCATTCCGGAGCATACAACAGGAAGACTGCGGCCCAACTTGACGAAGATTTATGCGATACACGTTTCTTTGAAACTAGAGTCTCACAGGCGCCGCTGACCGCTTAACATTTGAGATATTCTCGTGGCAAAACTAAATAGTTTTACATTGAAACAAAATACTCATTTAGATGCCTACTTCAGAGAGAGCGGATAAGAATTGTATAGATTTTTAACAGGCGAGATTAAGAAGTGTATTAAAGCTTAATCGCAATATGATTAAACACAGACGTGCAATACACAATAAATTCAATATATAATTTTTTTTTTGCAACGTACATTTTATATCATGATAATAAAACTTTCAACGCCTTATAAAATAAATACAGCAATATCGACTCCATGCATTTGTTGCACAAAAGTATGTTCGTGCCATTATTTTTACGCAAATTGTAGTCTGTTCAATATTCCTGTGGGCAAATACCAAGTGGACACAAATGAGTAATGATTTAATGCACGGTTCAACGAACCAGCCCACGTCTCGTTAGCATTCAACGAGCTTTGTCATCTGGAGAAATTGCAGGCACATACTAAACTTATTAACAATAATTAAACTTTGTTGCTTTCGATGTGAAACCACATTGATATATTACGGAAAAGCGTTAATATTTTGCAACCGTCTGAAAAAGTCATTTCATGATTCATACTTTTTGGGAATTAGAAAATTTAAACGTACTTATATATATTATAAACGATTAAACTGCACCGGGATTAGAAAACTTTAAACTTTATATTTCTGTACTTTGTTTTATTTTTATTTATCGTAAATAATAAGCTTCCATACATTTCTTTTAAATATGGCATTACATTACAAATATAGTGACTTATTTATTTATTAATTTCTATTTTATATAGCTTTGAAAATGTTTAAAATCCGTTTAACAAAATAAAAAAATTAAAAACATACTGTTTTCAAAATTCCAAAGTAAAAAGAGATAGCAAATTATAAAGATGTAAAATTGAGTCGAAGAAAACAACAGGCGGTAACAAATTGTGTACAAAATCACAAGTGAACTTCACTTCACTCAGTGAAGGTGCTATAAAACCTATTTTATTCATGCTATAACTCATACTAAGTGCACAAGATTTCACTTGTTTACAAATGACGCTCATGGCTCATAGTTCTGGGCATAATCTGCGCCTGTTCCGACAGCTACGATGATTTATGTTCGATTCTCGGTGAGAGTACGGATGCTTCGATTGATCATGGGAAGCAAAGAGCGGGATTTATTTATAATATATCGCAAACCGTGATAATATTAACACTTTGGTGTTAAGCTATATTTTAGAGCATAATATATCTAGATTTCAATACTATGCTTATTGCGATTGAATATATGGCAACATATATTTTTCACAAAAATATTGGAAGGAAGAAAAAGGAAGGAATTCTTTTAATAAAATTTAAAACGTATCTATTGGCTGAAATTTAGAATTCTGAATGTTCATATTTGCAAAATATTCTTTAAATTTAAATAATTCAAAATTATACAATATAGATCATAACGTGATTCTGCACATTTGCCTAAAGAGATCGCGCAGGCGCAATTTTTTAGTGTTTCAACGTTATCTCACTGGGCAGTCGTAAAATGAATAATACTTTCATATATAACATTATTTACTGACGAACATTATTGTGACCTTTATTAACAAAAATCGACCGTTAATTCCAAAAATACACATCTCTATATTAAATTATTCAAGATATTGCGTATATTACACTTCCATTACTCTGAGTTTATTACCTTAGTAACCTATACATAACAGAAATTACTACATTCAATTCAAAATAGTTTCGATAATCTGCGAGTCGGCAAGTTTAATCAGTGCGTTACGATATTAGCATAATGAAAGTAGCCCGTTGTATATAGGTGTGGTCCAGAGTGGAGGGAACAACATCCCGGCTAGTCACTGACTTTCACACGCACTCCTAGCGGAAGATAGAGCTGGCGAAAGTATTAGGGCTGTCACCCTAGTATAAACAAATAATAAATACCGTATAATCTTTTTGTTAGAAGTCAAGCATATACGTATGTACTTACTTATACATATTTAAATAGCCAATTCCATACAGACTCACACATCGAATACTCCGTTCTTTGACTTACAGAATATTATATTAAAGATAAATGTATCTTTTATAAAAGAGTGATTATTAAGTTCTCCGCTAATGTTTTTGTTAGTACAAGTGCCATTCTGAATTTATGGTTGTTTGAAAAAAAACTGTTTATACGAAATTTCTTGTTGCTCAGGCCATGTAATTTATTGATTTCTATTTTTGAAATTTTTTCATAAGATCGGTCAAGAGACTCGGTGGTTCAATAAACATAATCGGTCTTATCAGCAATTTCTAAACATTCTTATTTAGAGAAAAAAAGGACCTTAAATTTTAATTTTATTTGTGTCAGCCCTAAAGGAGTTACGCAGTTTTCAAACTATTTATGAACTTGTTTAATTAAATGGCACAGATATGGGTCGCTGACCTCCATACAACGGCAGCAATTAATTTTTATTAATTTAAATTTTTGTTTATCTTCACTTCACTTTATTGTGGGAGTCGAGCACGCTTCGGCACGAATTGGGCCAGCTCGCACCGGGGAAGTACCACACCCCCACAGAAAACCGGCGTGAAATAGTGGCATGCCACTGTGTTTCGTACGGTGAGTGGGGGAGCCGGAGGCCTATTTCCTTTTCCTCACCCGTCCCAGTCCATTCCTTCTTTCCTGTCATGAATTCGTTCCTTTTCCCTTACCCACTAAAAGCGGGCAGCGCATTCGCAGAGGCACTACCTTTGCGAATGTTCATGGGCGGTGATAATCGTTTACCATCAGGCGAACCACCAGCTCAGTTGCCCGCTATGACATAAAAAAAAAAAAAAAAAAAAAACTTAAAACTTTAAAAATCTCCATAATCATCAATATCTAAAACACTTTTAAAAATTACACAATTTAATTAGTTTATCAAAACTTCACATGCACCCTTTTAAATCGCATAACATTATTATGCAATGCGGGTGTGGTTTTGATTTAATATATTTTTATATTAAATATACATTACTCGTATACTATATTACCTTAACTACAGAATAATAAGTCCCAAACAGTTTACCTGAATTTTTAATTAAAGTTTTACAAATTGATATAATAAATATCAGTTTAAAATCCAGCCATTGAAAACATATCCAATTACTACTTAATATTCATTGCGACTATGGTCTAATCGAAAATTCTATGGAAAACACTTAAGTTTATCCTTGAGCCTATAATATATAAGCTTCACCTATAAGGCCAGAGATACGCAACTCTTACTTTAGTTATTTATTACATATACAGCTCGCTGGAAGTTCATAGCGAACTAATTGCACCATCTCTCAGAATCCCTACTAATTTAATATTATAAATCCGAAAGTCTGCCTGTGTCTGTGAATGTACAGAGATAATATGAGATCCGAAAAAGGATACAGGATAGTTTTTATGCCGGAAATTCCACGAGAACGGGAACTATGCGGACGAAGCCGCAGGTGGAAAGCCAGTTTTTCTATACATTAGTCATATAATATACCATCAATCAATGGTCCTTCACAATACATGTATATGCTTTTTTGGTATAGTTATATCTATACAGCTGTTAAGTAAGTACATTGTAAAATAATAATGACGAGTATATTGATCCGATTTATCGTTAATGATTAGAAATTGGCATTTCGAATGTTACTGAAATAATTTTTATCCGAAAGTCACGCGAGCGAAGCCCCAAGATGAATTACTATTTACTCAATTCACAGATGGATTAATTTAAGCAAATAATTAATGATACATACTCAGTTTGGTTTAATTAAAGATTCGCATTTATTAAAGATCCACTAAAGTCAGAGGTTTAGAGAAACATATGATCTAAATTCAGGTCAGATCGGCGGCACCAAACTGGATTTTTTGTGTTTGTTATTATCAAGACAAGAATGGTAAGGAATATGGAAAAAAAATATGGCGCTACGAAATTCGCCGGGGCAGCATTTTATACACAATAATTCTACTAATATTTCATACGTCCGACCAGCTCTGAGGTCGAGCTGCAACTAAAACACTGAATGATGACATAAATGAACGGTACGGTTGCATCTACCGGTCACGAGTATACAGTGTGTTCTTTAAAATAGTGGTTTATGATATTATACGACCAAATAAGAAATGTAATGGAACATTTGATTTGCTATTTTCATTTTAAACGGGTAACCGTAACATTTATGATAATTAATTTCTTAATCCAATAAAGGCACTTATTTATTTCATTTCAATTTTATTAGAACTAAAATTCAATGTAGTTCAATAGCACTTATGAATAAAATAATACGTGGGCGCTTTAGATATTTCAAACATTACATACACAATCATGTTGAAGCGGATGTGGCCACGTTGCTTCTTCTGCGTCCAAACACGACCCAGAGTAGAAACACGGCTGCGGCGAGGTAGTGTGCCCATTCGGGTATCGAAAGATCGACTGCGGCGGTCGTACATCTGTTTGAAATGGTCGTATTGCAGGACTTGTGTGTATACGATGCGTTTGTTTTTCTTGTTAATAAGTGGCAGTAATTCATTAATGAACTATCATCAATTAGCTACACTATTGCCGTTGCATAAAAAATTGTAATTACCGTTGAAATGGTTAATTTCTGTTAGACGTTAAGTTTCTAAAAAAGATATAGTAAACATGATACATGCGATAGTAAGTTATTTTGTTTCCTTCCACATGACAATGAAACGATTTGTGGTTTAATTTTAAGCCTGAGTTATATATACCTAGCCAGATGTATGTATCTATTACGATGCGTTTATGAATAACTGTTAATTCTTTAAAACTTTTCCCTATCAAGACGAAGGTTGAAGCTAATTTAAAACATACTTCACAAATCTCCTGAAAGACTTTTTCCACCGTCCGTATGTTCACCTAAACGTTGAAAATTGTAACACGCTGTATTGAACGTTACGTGTGGTGGGGCGCAGACATTCACAATTTACGGTCAAGCGTATATCAGTTACATAACAGTCTCTTCCTATAAATAACGTTTGTAAGTAGGTACTAATTACGCGAAAATAAAATACATATAACTGTACTTTTTTTAATTTTCAACGATAAAGTTAATAATTGATTCTATCTCAATATCAAATTATTCACGGATACTCAAATTAGACGATTCTCAAAATTAAAACAAAAAGTTTATACGTTTCATTGTTATGACATGTATTTAAAATAGCTGAAACACCTACAGACCAGAATAATGAAACGTAAAAGTATAGTCGAATCTAGTTGTTTAAAACCTAACGTCTTTATTTTCTATGCGCATAAAATAAATAAACATCGTTCTCTAATATTTTTTCTACAAACATATTTATTGAGAGTAAATATTTTATTTATAGCCATGATGTCAACGTGATTTTTCCTTTATCAATATAGATCTACTACAAAGAGGAAATCAATTATCCGTTAGTTGGTTAACAAATAGTATGAGGTCAAAGCTAGCGTAAACGGCTTATAAAATATTTCCTCCTCACATTTCCGCATTTCTTAGAGTTTGAGCAATTATCTTCGCTTTTACATAATAATCGTTAAATATACCGTGACTTATTGCTAGATGTCTTTAATCATATAGCAATTAAAAATTAAATACCGCATCACCATGAAACATAGTGTCAGTTGAATTTTATAACCACGCAACGCGGGAGAAATATCCGCGCTATACGAAAGAAGGACACCTCAATATAACACATAGATGCTTCCATAAGAAACGATTAATAGATTTGCACGCCCATGTTTAGCTCGCATCTGAAGTACCCACTGACAATTGTTTGTCTTTGCGTATTAAGCGTAACGAGGAAAGCATAAGCCGATATCACGTTATCCTAGCCTCACAGGTAAACACTACATAAATCTACTAATATTGAGTTAGAGGAAAAACTACGCTTTCTATGCAAACGTGCGTGATATAAAATACAAGGCGTAGCTTTACTTTTTGTGACCCTGTTAACAGGTCAGTGTGAGTGTTAAGATCACAGTCACGATTTACGACGCTTTTCACTAACTACGCGGATGATGTATATCTAAGACTTAACACGTAACCTGTGGACCGTCGTTTAGATACAAACATCTAACGCCGCTAATTAAAATGAAAATTTAACTTTGCATATTATTATAATACAGCCTCAGAGACCAACAATAGATTAGATAATTATTTACGAGTACAAATGATGAAAAAGGAAAAGTAAAAAGTTTTCACTGCTAAGGGAGCTCGTAATAATACAACTAAATGTTTAGTAAAAGCGTTTTGAAGCAAAAATGTAAAACACGATTGCATGACACATACAACTTCTTGGTAGGAAATTTCCTAAGGTTCACGAAAATATCTTTTATGACATTCGACACTACAATACTAATAATTTTGTCGTTTATTTATTTGATTATTCTATAAAAAATACAAATGTGAAGTCCAATAATTAGTACTTATGAAATAAGAAAAAATATACGCTACCAATCGTGATACTGCGTCGTAAAAACCAATTTGCATTTTTTACGATAAAAATGAGCGAGCATAGCGGAGAAATGAATTAATTTGCATCGTGGGATAATATATTCATACAATGTTTATTGCAATCGCTCTATGATGTAAATAAATACGAGACTATCACGTTACTTTTGCTTACACATAAATCTCTCATGAATGTACCACAAACAACGAACATAAACAAAGTTAAACGTTATAAGACTCCGAGTTGAGCAGTCATGTCATAAATTACGCGTGTATTAGAAGATTAATAAAGACCGTGTTTATGGAATCCACGGTCTGTAAAAACATTAAAAATAATTATAATATGCATAATTTATCATCATAAAACATTCACATAACATATTTCTCTTTTCGTATCTTTGCCGGAATAAATAGTTTGAAGATTAATGACCCTCCATGTCAAGCGAGGTGTCAACAATATATATTTTAAAATAACCAATTTGTTACGAAATCTAATTGAGGTAATTATTAAACTTTAAACTAGTTATGATAATGGAATAATAAATGTCCGTCTTCAATCATTAATAACATATTAATGATCAAAATGCCCGTTTGCTTTTAAAGTGACAATTCCTAACGCGTTGAACTCACTTTTCCATAAAGAAAAAAACTTACAGGTTCGCGTCATCGACATGCTAAAGTTATGAATATCAAATTTCATACTAAAATTCTAAGTTATCAGTTTTCACTGCCATTGGCAGTCCCTATGGCTGATTACTTAAATATTATCCTAAAATATTTATTTAGTTTTTTTTTTTTAATTTTGCGCTTGTGCTGTAAATATAGCACATTGAATCTAATATTTCTGACAAATTGAAAATATGTTACACTGTGTCAATACGATATATCTCTTCATACATAATAACATACGTAGTATCAAGAATTTAGAGATAATACTAATGTGAAAAAATATGTCAACCGACAATATATTAAGTGAAAATTTCTTCTTTTCGAAGGAAAATCTCATAAAGACAAAAAACCAAGCACCTGTGCATTTTGTACTCAAATATAATAAAACGGAGATATATAAACAACTCACAACATTGACGTTATAGTAATCGTTTCATATAAACAACCGTAAAGTGTAGATATTATTGCTTACGTACATATTATAATAGCATGGACTCATAAAGAAAATGGAAGACTCGAGTAGTCAATGTTAGCTTGACAAATAGTTGATTTTTTAATATTTACTGAAGCCGTGCCAAACAACGTTCTTAGAAATCGACTTCAGGTCAGCTCCTTTTTAAGCGGCCGTATTTGCCATTAAAATAATTAGAATTTTAAGGATTACCAAATACCAAGATCCATGAGTAAGAATTTGTATGTTGGTGACAAAATATGATCGCATTTATCACACGTCTGTGTGAATCCATTGTAGTATCAGCATCTTCAAAAGTCAAATTATAAACTAACAACAAAGTAGATATCTGCAATACAAACAAGGACTAAGATATATCATTAGTATAGATAAAGATATAACAATGTTATCCACACGTTAAAAGCAAAATTCTAACAGCCAACAAATTGTCTATAAAGTTACAAGGTACAGAATTTCGCGAGCCCTCCATAAGCACCGCGTTTTTTAACTAGTTATAGATAAAATCTCAGCGGGGGACACTTTTTAATGTAGAAAGTGGAATAATAAGCTAAATAAAGAATCTAGTGGCCTGAGATAACCCACATAGCGGCACGGCTCTAGTTCATGGCAGGCTGCTGCCAAAAACGGTATCTACACATTCATGTGACAACATTGGCAGGTACATAATTCTCGTCTCAAATTTTTTTATGGGACTGGTTTGGATAGAAATGTGTGCGTTATGTTTCATTAACCGACTTGAAAAAGGAGGTTCATGAATTCGACGTGTAGGCATGCATAAATATTGTCAGAATTGCACAGTTCTTGAATATGTTAGTATAAAACAGCATCGTAGCACGAGCGCCAATTTTCAACGAGTATGTATGTTCACGACTAACTTAAAAACTGTAGGTCGGATTGAGTTGAATTATTTTTTTCATTGTGTTGTGTATGCTACCACTTAGGAAACGAAGGCTGGATATGCGTACGCCTACTTCGCGCTCTTTCAAATGACAGGAGTGTAGAAGTCGGTTGAATTTTTTATAATACTACTATTTCTCATCATTATTTATTTATGACCAATAAATTATTTTGCGCATTTTATCGTTCTGCAAAAAATTTATGTATTGTAATAATCGTAATAATAATAACAATTACCAACTGTTTGTGCATTGAGAGACATAAGGTGAGATTTAGTGAGGATAATAAGTGCGTTAAAGGCGAGTTAAAATTTTCGAGTTCATTCAATAAAAACGGGCAGTAACTCAAAATAATAGCCAATATTCCACCACCACCCACCAAGTCATCATGCAGCAATAAAATTAAATGTGTAATGAAAACCAAATGTCAGAACAGTAATAATAATAAACCCAGTAACATTAATACAATGGGCGGTCCATATTACTCAAAATTACACGTCCAATACCATAAACCCACTCTTTTGAACTGCATGATTGAAAAATAACCCGATACTTTCTGTTTCTGTAATCTATGATATTGGACTCAAATTGAATGAAACTGCGGCACCTTTGAATATGCACTCACTGACAGTCGCATTAACCAAAACGTCGACACATTGTAATTATCGATGAAATACATTAATTCTGAATTATGAATGCAATCCATATATGAACCTCACTTATTTACTCACACACTTTTTAAATAAAATTTTAGTTGCTCTCAAAACTACATACAAGATACCGATTTCATTTTAATATTTTCGTTATTTGTATAATAAAAGAACAAATACAACATTAAAGAATAATTTCCATATTGACTTCAATCAATCCTGTGTTCCTAAGAGCTCATAATATAATGATAAATGATAATGAATATTATGTATAATTACAAGTATAATTGTGTACTCTTTAGTCTGACATCATACAACATTACCAGTCATTTTCTGGATAATAATATACAACTATACATTTTGAGAGACCAATTTAATATATTTTATAACTGTTATTAGAAAGCCAAGTGAAAATCTTAACCTGAAAGGGCTTCACGATAATTATTTGTAAATCTGAGTAAATACATGGATTTGCGTAATACCATTAATAACAATATAACAACAACAAAAGTTTGTTTATTTGTTTATTTATTGGACACACACACAAATGTTATCATTATAATTTATTCAACACTACGATTTGCGTTTCATATTAATAGAAAGGTAAGATATGTTATTCAATTATAAAACGTAAGGCGGACTAAAACAACTATTGGATGAAATAGTTTCAATTCTTAGTAATTTGCATGTACCGATGTTTTAGTCCCTCAAAAAGGTCTCGAAAAAATAGCGTTATTAATACCTAACTATACCGAACAGTATAATGCCTAAGTAAGTTTGGTGAGATTAACAGCACTAGACATTTCGTACCTTTAGCAAAGTTAAGATATTTAATAAACCAATCTAAAATTCAGAAAATCGTTAAGTTTCATACTATGTCGTCTTCCCCTTTCTCTTTTTATTTTATCTTTTTATAGTTTATACCGACAATTGTGTTGTACCAGATTTTTTCTCATTTAATTGTTCGATAAACGATTATTTAAAAGACAATTACGTCTTAGGAAGCTAGCCTGTCTTCAAACTATCACATGCCGATTTCATATAACAGTAACAAACATTCAAAATCATTGTTCTATTGACAGCTATAGGCCCATAGCCCATGGTCATATAAAAGTTTAATTAACGTGTTCGCCATTCTACGTATGCACGCACTTAATCTATAGCAATCGATTACATGTTAAGCATTGTAATTCGACATTAGAAAACCGACCGTAACAATTAGAAGTTTCTCATCTCCATTGACTAGGGCTTCAACGCCTTCATTGACTTTGAACGTTTTACGAGATGTAACATTGAAGACCGAGGACTATAGGAGGTTATTGTGTTGTTTTTTGTTCGTGGTCTCTGTTTGATGTCATAATTGACATATACTTAAGCTTAGGGTCCAGTGTGACTGCGGTGGGTAATTGAGATACAATAGAGACATATAGCTGCAGAATACTTCTTGTTTGACCCTATCATTACGAAAAACCAAAATTAAAAACAGAAATTTGCGAAAATTAATGTTTTGATTTGTTTGTTATATTATAACAATCGCTACATAAAGTCCGTTAATATATCATTGAACTTAAGGCGTGTCTACTATATGCTTCCTATACTTTATAAGAAGACGATCGATTAGCATCTTAAACCAAAAGTAATTAACAAACTATGGGAGGTAAAGTCGAAAATGAAATCGCGATAAATTTTACTTGATTAAATTCAACTATTAAGTAGGCTAAAATGTTAAGTCGACACAAAACTGACATATAAAGTCTTTAATTTATGCAAATCTTATGCCAAAAGTATTATCTGTACGCAGATATAATTTGCTGAATATGAAATATTTAAATAACACTGATCTATCCATCAAAGTTAAGACCGACGTAAAGTTCTCACTGACGCATAAATATTCGACCTTATGTGTTGAAATGAGTAATTACTTTAGTTACAGAGTTTTCGTACGTTCATTCATTAAAATCTTTTTATGTTTGCGAAAGATTGATCGGCTTACCCAGCCGCTTCAAAGAAAAACAATTAAAATGCGACATCTATAGAGTGAAAGTTAAAACCGTTTCATATTTATATGAGTCGAGTTATCATTTTGTCAACAATGAAATATATCATTTCTGGGAGTAGTCGATAAGCTCCGAGAATGTTTTAAATCAAAATCGTTCTTGGCAATTATATATTTTTTTCTATTATAATGCTTAATTTATTCTCACGACTTCTTATCTGTCTTACCGTTTTATTTCTTATTGTTGCAAGGATACTAGTTCTCTTTGATAAAAAATAAATCTAATTTATGTCGTCTTTTAGTATAACAACTTTTGATATAAAAAACCTTCAATAATAATAAGTGATATTGTAATTTTTAAAAAAGTATGAAATAAATAACAAAGCAGTTGTAATTAAAGAAAAATAAAGAAAAATTCAAGCAAGGTATATTTCGTTATCTACCTTTTTCATTTTATTCATTGAAATGCATGTAACAATTCAGATACTTTTTCTAGGAAACTAATAATTGCCTAAAACTAAGCCAGGCCCATGAACTACCGCTACGAAATACTAATTTGAAAGTAAACTCATTAAATTTGAGTACAACGATAAAAAACCAGTGAAAAAACTAGACGTATGTAGGTACGGTCGGCGTGACAACATCCTTCACGCGACATGAAAGTTTTAATATCGTTACATTTTTTTGGATCATGTTTATTTATATGTCTAATATGATTGCCTCTACTAACGCCTGGTCGCTTATTGAGGCTAAAATTATAATTGATAGGTGTGTTAAATGTTCATGAGTTTGTAGAAATAGTATGGAACCTAGCAAGAAAAAGTCTTAGTAAAAAGTTTATCAGATATCTACATCTACGGAGAGATACTTATAAAATATTTAGTGAACTGACATGAAATAAAATTGTTATCGTTGACCCTTATAACAAGAAAGTTGACTAGAGCTATCACCAGATAGGAGCTGGCAAAAAAAAACTACGTATTTTGAGGTTTTCACCTCCTTCGTTTTATGAAACGTCAGCTAAAAACAGAATCTTCCAAACCAAGTGTGGTACCGGATCGAATAGTGAAAATATGTTCATTGTAAGAGGTTTAGATGAAACAACAACTTCCTTATTACATTTTACATTATTACACAACATACAAAAAAGAAGTATACTTTAAAATTAAATGTTTCATCGCGGTACCATGTAGTAATATTTGATTTTCTAGCGTCCTAACTACATCCAGACATAATTATATCATAAAATCGCCCCACACGACCGAAAGACAACCAATAACAAACACACTTTCGCATTTATGATATAGTAAAGATTTAATTTGTAGGCTCAAATGGATAAATATATATACTACATCTAACTAACGGCAATACGGACGTCATGATAAATTATTCATTCACAAGAGAAATAGTGAGAAATGCTCAAACACTTCTCATACTGTCAGCAGTAGAGCACGCAGATATAAATTTGATTAAGATCTTGACAAGAATGCTCCTTTTTCATTAATCTTACTAGTTACTTGTACACGCAACGTGTGATTAATTTAAATTTATGGTTTAAAATTATAATTATTAATAACACAAACGCCCGTCAAACATTTGCTAGCCGGCTCTCAGTGATTACGGCAATTTATTTTTATTAATTGATATTAAATAGCGACTTGCGTATTAATCAAATCTTCGCTTTTTGGAATTAGGTATGTATATATAGTTTTTACAAAACAGGTTATATTTTTAAAATTGCTCTAACTATAGAAATCTATTTGCGACTGAATTTTAAGGAAATTAAACCGTAATTGGAATCGAAAAAGTCTTGAATGTTTTGTCATGAGAACCAATCAGTGGAATTACACACTAAATCTACAGCTTTATTCCACTAGCTTTAGCACAAATTAACAATAACAAAAATATCACTATATATAGAGATCAGATAACTAAAAATCAGATCATATGTCATATTGAGACACGTTATAAGAACAAAAGCGCATCCATTAAATAAATGCATGCGCTAATAAATCGCCCATACGATTTCAATCACGTTCAATTAGGTATAAAAACGTATCACCGTGCGTATCTCCTAAGCACTTAACCCGGTAGTATTTAGATGTAACTTGATAGTGGTAATTTCTCTTCGAAACCTGACTCACAGATATAATCGGCAACTCAAAATGACAGACATCATGAATCAAGATGTTTTAATATTAGGCGCGTCAATCCCCGATGTTTTTACTTTCGAGTTACGGGCGTCACTCTTCACTTGAAGGGCTGATAAGATCTCGCTTCAAACAAGTACTTTTAATAGATTCTTATTTTTTTACTCACGATTTTCACAACTTATAACTACTGAATGAGTCTCATTTATTGATTATAATTATGACGTGTTAATTCTTTTCGGTTAATAAGAATATCGCATAAAGCTTTAAGATTATTATATTTTTAAGCCAAAACTATAAGCAATGGGATATACGAACACGTATTTTGGAAAGTGTGATTGTCACTTAGAATTTTTCAACCAAATCGGAACATAGAATATGTTCCGATTTGGTTTTACGTAGATGTATTTGTTGCTTTAGTATGTGGGTCTGAAATAGTATACGTTACATTGAAATAGACATTTTTATTGCTTGACAAAAAAATACATATTCCGCTTTATATTCCTATTAAAAATAATTAGCAATAAAATGAATCTCGTTTTTGCTTGTATCCACATTTAAAACGACTATACCGGTGGGAAATCAAGATGTATAAGAAGTAAACAAGTTGAAGTAATAAAAAAGTAAAATAAAATGAAGATAACTTTATTTTGTACATACATTTCTCTAACGTATGTTTAATCCATAAACATTTATAGTACGTATATGAACGCAAGATCTTATTACAAAACTTTTTGCGAAACTCAAAAAAAATATCCATATATCGTATAATTTGCAGCAAACCCTTTTCGAGACAAAACGACTGGACATTAAGTTTTATTTATTTTTTTATCGTCATTTTGTTTAATATAAAGAGTTGATGCTAAGCAGCGATTCAGTTTCCGAGTCGCGCACTCTAAAAAGACCTCCCAATAAAATTCCCCATAAATGAACTTGACGCCAGTTATTTGGTAAAACAAGACAATCATTTTGTGTATCCATCGTACTCATTGTATATTATGAACTTTAGCATGATGATGGTACCTATTAATCGCCTGTAATTATAATAATCAAGAGAGGAATACCGACTGACCATAAACAGAATTGTCGTACATAATGATGTGTAAAAAGCAAAAGCCTCATCATCAGTGATCTCGAACTTTCAGTACTGAGATTTGGCTCATATGGAATGTATGATTTATGTTATGCCTACTAGCTTATACTCGTTTCGTCAATATAATTACGATGTAATATATATAAATGCCATTGTTACGGGGAACACGCTTAAGCCAGCAGCCGAATTATGATAATAACTGTCTAAATATTAAGGTCCAATTAATAAGGATAAAGGACAAATAGAAAATCTGTTTAAAGACACAAAGAGAGAGGGATGTCATTTTATTTCAAAGATTCCGTACTCTCAATAGCATTAGCGTTAGGTTAGCTTTTGGCCAATTGCAGACCAAAGTCTCTAAAAAGATCTATCGATAGGTAGATTTTTTTTAATATAGCATACAAAGCAGGTTTTGTATACAGATCTTGATTGTATACAAGTTTAAATTGAAGTTCCCAAAAATTTTAATTTTTAAGCGATTATTATAATGCAAATATCCTTTTTAAATGCTATAAAATTTCAAAGGTTTTTGTTTCATTTTATTATTCGAAGGCATTATTTAAGCATAGAAATTGTGAAATGAGTACAAGTTTCATAATTGTTGTGATAGTTCCGCCAGTTGCACAACTGAGTAAAACTAGCTGCGCCCCGCGGTTACACCGCCGTAATGTTATTCCAGTTGTCCAGCTATCTATGTACATAATTTCAAGGCAATCGGTTCAGTAGTTAATGCGTGAAAGAGTAACAAACACACACACATCATTAAAATTTTCGCATTTATAATATTAGTAGTATAGTATTTAATGAAGGGTAGGATAGTATTTAATGAAGGTAATAAATACAAGATTTCATTTCAATTATCAAAGTTATTACTTACTACATATTAGAAATTATACCCATAAACACCCATATATATTTGTTATAAAGGAACAAATCAATCAATTAAAGACATCGTAAGCAACTTTTCAATCGTTTTATTTTATTATCTTTAGTGTGTTAATGTTTGACATACCTTATGATTACTTTTTATATCTATCCAGCAAACTGCATGGCCATTCAAACATACATCTATTTCGCTCATCATTAAATTCTGATTGCGTCTTATCAATTGTTATTTATTTGTTAGTTTTCTTTTATGAAAAATATTAAAGTCTCAACAAGTTAGAAGAAGGACGAGCATTTTCTCATTTAAGCAGTTCATCCTTAGATATTTTTAAGAGATGCGATAAAAGAATGAATCCTGACTCATTATCAATTCAAATCATTAATTCATTAGTCATGTATCCTTTCACCTGAATTTAAATCTCTTTACTCATAAAACGAAAACACTAAAATATTTAGATTCTACTTCATGCTCTGATATTTTCTGTTTAATATATTATATTAACATACAAATGCGAAACTCTTAATAATCCCCTGTTCGCAAAATAAGAAAAACGTACCATTGTATTCAATTCTTTATTATTTTTGTAATAAGAAAAAGAAAAAATAACTTGATATTTTTATTGTTTCGCTTATACATCTTTATATATAAGCTGATTAACATAATTCACACAAATTTTAACTGTTCTTGATCTTTACTTAGCACATTCGATATTCAGAGGTCAATTCAGTTAGACGTTTTCCATACTCACATTAAAATTAAATGTATATCGTAATATAAACATAGTGATATGTGAGCGACCTTTATATGAAGACCTTTCAGTCTTCAAGGTCCCCGAGATTCGTAACTTTTGGCTGACCGATACCGAACAGGTTTTAACTAATAACCTTTTCGTAATTTTATTAAATTACGTAGCATCAACCTTGTGCCGATTACTTTTGTTACAAGGCATCCAGTTACTGTTCATGTATATTTCACTCACGATACGATCAGTTTTTTCTTAATAAACAGATTTCAGAACCATAATCAAATGCATTTACCTAATTCGAAAGGTTTATGTAAGATATTTAATTAATTTTAAGTAAGGTCATGCTATTTATAATATATGCATCATCGTATTATTATATGTATTGAGTTACAAAATATATTATGTATTAATTTTTAAAACGAACAGATTGTTAGTATGTTTTGTTTATTCAATCACTATTTATTAAATCTAAGAACGTTACCTAACGTAACAACGTTACTTAGGGCACTTTATAATCTTTAACTATAAAAAGGCCTTTAATGAAACATGCATTTCTTCATTGAATTTCTCAAACGTATGGACCGATATGACGTGTTCATAAGGATAGTTCCTGGCGGCCTCGGGTAGTAAGAAGCATACTTCCTTACTAATCTGTTTCAGATATATAATATAATCTCTATCCTACTGAACCGCTTGAATTGAAATTTTATACGGTTATTTCGATGGTTTTCCGGATGGTTTAAATACATAATTGTTTGTACCCACAACACAGTTTTTAGACGATAAAATTAAAAAATATTTTTTTAATTTCATTTTAGTCGGTTATTTAAATTTAATGTCGAAGTATTATATATACTTGTAGCTTTTAAATCATAATTTAGAATATTAAGAAAAAATGATATAAATTTTTGGTATCGCAAAAATCATTATAGCAGCCGTCAGTAATAAATATGGAATGATACCCTATTAAATCGAATACTTTTATAATTATTATATAGACTGGTTTAAATTTATGCAAAAAATTTTATGTAGTTGTAAATATTTTCCAATTAGCGTGATCTTAATTCGCATGTTTTAATTATCTCTTATTGTTGTTTAAAAATTTCAACCATTTCAACGGTTATAAATATTAATGAATAAGAATTTAAATTTTAAATGAAACAATGAAGTACTGCCACACATAAAAATTATTAATTAAAATTAAGATTAGTTTAAAACTACCATTGCCTTCACTAAAATAATCAAGCCTCTATAGCCTAAGTTCCCACTGCTCTGTTCTGGATGTATATGTTTTTTTTAATTAAATTAATTTTAGGTTTTATTTGGTATGCAATGAATTAGCCATTGGTTGAATGTAAACATTTGCGGCAAGTTACTGCAATACATAATACTATGATTAAATAATCAGACTGATGAATTGGACCTGTAACCTATATGCTTATCAAATCGACTATTATTTTGTCTTTGAGATCTCTGAATTTTCGACTGGATGAGCCGATTTAGCAGATTCTCTTTTTTATTTGCAATCTGGTGCCTTCCATTTAAATTGAAATATATTAAAAGCATATATGCAAATAAATATATGAGTAATTTACGATACAAATATTCATTACATATACATGCGGCTAATTTTTAACTGACAATCGCTAATCTATTGCAAACTTCCTCTATATTCATACAATTTTATCTATAAAACAAACACATGTACAATTGAGCAGTGGGATCTTGTACTATAAGTTGATTCATTTATCATTATAGATAACTGTTTACAAAACATTTGCTCAGCTTATAATTAGCCAGTACAATGACGGGCACATTAAGGGTTTTTAGGTCGTAGTTCGATTATCTATCGTGAACGCACACTTTAATTATTTAACCCTATTAGTGCGAGCGTGCGTTTTGTGCGTGGCCAAGTTAAGAATAATGTATTAGTGTGCATTCCAATTCTTTGTTCATATCAGGAATCGAATCTGAAAATCATTTCTTGCAAATGACAAATTTCATATTTAAATACATTAAGCACTCTGATAAATAACAACACGAAAAACAAAAAAAAAAAACTACTGAAAGAAGGCAATGAAGATAAATAATAATTACTTTCGTGTAATAGTAAATAATAATTACTTTCGTGTATAGCACTCATTGGCGAGCGCCCGTCCGCTCTGCCTGGACACATGGAGAGCGAACCGTACACCGATAAACGCCAGAATCACCAACATACTCGCTATCACTGCACTGCCTTGTCACTGACACACTACACAATCCGTCCCCGTAGCATTCAACTAATACCACGCTATATACAGCTACAGGTATTGATATAAATACTATATACTGGTGCCTTTAGTGTCAATTTAAATGAACTCCTAAAATATCATCAACGATCTTTAATCAATTAACAATATAATTTATCGTATCGTAACCATTAATTCAAGAGCGCTGACCGCATCTGTTATCCAAAGTACATATATACTATTGTTTATTTATATATATATGCTATTGTATTTATTTACTATGGCTTGTTTCCGTAGCGGCGCAAAGGGTTAAGGAAGTACTACGGAAGTGCGCATAGAGAGCGAAAGTGCGCGCGCGTCGCACGCTTCACGGTAACAGACTGACTCGCTCGACCCAACAACCCGCTTGCGTCCGTATTACCCAACTAGATTCAATTTACATATAACCGCTCGCATTGACATCGACATTATTTTGTATGAGACAATACTAAATCCGAGATTTTACGGTAGCACTTGTAATTTGCATCCAGCTCCGGTAAGCTGACAATCGTCGAAGACCACTGTTTGAATCCTAAATGCACGACATAGTGTCATCTGACGAACGAATAAATACTAGTGCGTACCAGTGCTGTGCGATTTTGTGTCGCTATTGTTATTTACGATGAAATTAAAAGCAAAAAAACAATTAACGTTACAAACAATAACATTAAAAAAAACACAATTTTACGAAGAAAAAAAACTTAAATTTGGAAATGAAGAACTTTTAGCGAAGTCTTTTGTCTGAATTTCAAATTATCTTAATGTTTATATTCCATATAACATGACCCCACTTACAACTAGTTAAGAAACGTCTTACATAAACCTATTTTACCCTCTTTACTTAGGCAAATGCATTCGGTAATGGTTTTGAATACACGCATAAACCCATAGCAATTATTTAACTTTTAGATAAATAGATATCGAGTTAAAACAACGTGTAATTCTAATTACATGTTCAAATAACTATGAAATAACATAATTCTTTTGCACATATAGTAAAATCCGATTTGAATAAGTACTATTTGTATTAAATTTTTTATTTCTACGAGATCGAATTAAATTTTCATTAAATCCCTAACTTTCCTCGTACATTTTGAAATAAATTAAACCTTGATGAAAATTCTGATAAAAAAAAAGTAAAATCGTGTAACTTGGATTTTTTTAAGAATTACAAATTTTGATTGAATTACCAATACCGTTTGCAACTTATTCTATAAAATAAAAACGTTTCTGACGCGAATTGTTAAATATAAGTAACTTATTGCCTTCACCTTTAGACCACTGTTAGATTTCAATCGCAACAGTTCAAGGTGGCTCTGAAAAAATCTACCGATTATTTTATATCTATATACACAGAGATATGTGTTTAATTACACTGAAGATATTAAAGTATAATAAGAAGCCTTTTTTAAAAGGTTGGTAATATATATCTTTAGGATATAAAACGGTAACTTTTTAGAAATATAGCTGATTGAATTGTTTATAATTTATATGTAATGCAAACTTATTTTGCATCAACCTATTTCCCGTGAATAATCGTTTTTGAAAGTTATACCAAATAACCTAATCAATGGACAAGTTGGACGCTTGTTAAAAAATTTTTTGGTATCTTAACAAATTATAAATTTTTATTATAAGTACACACTGATATAACAAAGAGGAAACATTTGTGCTTTTATATATAAGTTAGATTACTGTATTCTCACACAAGGCTGGGCGGACCGCCAAAATAACATATTTTTTTATCATACATACGTATGTATATAAAGCATAAACGAGAAATAAATTATAAATAAAGATTTAAAATACGTGTTCTTTCATCAATAAACAAGTAAACCATTGAAAAGCCCTTAAGATTTTTGGCACCAATTAAAAATAATAATAAAGGCATCGTTAAAATAAAATTCGTCGGACGTCTCATAAACACATCTCATTAAACCATAATGTGGAGCAGGATTCAACTTTCTGTTTCCAAAACTTGATCGCTCCTTTATGAATCGATACCGACCACCTCTCACTTTGATACATTTAGAGAAAATATAATTACCCACACCCGCAACAGATGCACCATCGATAGCGGTTCGTGTATTTTGAAAGTTTTAAAAGTAAAGGATTGGCATGCAATTATAAATACTCCATTTTATTCGATAAGAATGAAAGTTTTAAGTGCAATGCCTATGTTGTGATAACAAAGAGCTTTATTTTATGCGGTTACATGTTAATTAATTAAGTTAAAGTTAAAACGAATAAAAATTTCGTGCATACTAAAATAACGAGTCTAACTGGACACTTAAACTCAAACTAAATAAAAGAAGAGACATTACATAAATATGTATTACATAAAGTACATTTAAGATGGAAACGCATCCGCTGACGCTGCCCGTGATCTATAAATCTTGAATGTTTGAATCACTTCTTGTTCTTGAGTATATTATTATAGCTTTATATTATGGTCTTTATAAGAAATCAATAAACGACCACCTGCGTGAAAGTGAAATAAAAATTATGATTTATTCACCTCGTGGCCCTTACGAACTCTAATAGAATTAAAAAACATAAATTCATTTGTTCTCGTATAGATAATAACTATTTTATATTTTATATTATCTGCCTTAACTGACAGCGAGTCAATGCTAACCGTCGAATAAAAACAAAAACTATATATAATCAAAACGATGAGCATTATTACAAAAGGAATAGAAGAATAAATACTAATTAAAGGTGCTATTATAATTGAAAACTAATCACGAAGATCGATACTCACAATTGTTAGCCACGTGATCATTAGCATCATAAGATGCCTAATTCATATTGATCGTGGCATTACCAAGTAATTACGCAATACGCTAGCGTTTTAATACAATACAGTCGAGTTCTTAATCCAATTTTCTGCACCTCTTTGTATGAGTACGGTTGATTAAACAATAAAAAATGTTCGTACTTAATTTAAGATTAATTATGTACCTATTGAATGGACATATGAACCAAATACAATATAATGTTACAGCATAATATATATTGAAAGAAAACATATTTTCCACTTATTTTATGTAACCAATCCACTAAGTTTACCAATACTGAGTAATCACCCGCCGACTGCAGCAATAAACCCACGTTGTAAAAGCATGAAAAGTTATATAACGCAATCTTAGATAGTCATTCTTTCCGAGCAGAAGTTATAAATCGGTCAATAACTTCCTACATTTACTGACCTAGTAACATTTAATGTTAGCTTAGTGCAAATAGTTAAGTACCTATCTAAATTTATCTTGCGGATACATAGGTTCCGATGGATCTGATAAAATTTTAAATATTTTTCTCTTAACTTATCAGTCAGTAACGTTCCTCTCACATTCGGCGCCAGAAGAATCAATTCGTAGATTAAATAAACTTTCTATATACCTATAATTAATAATATCAAAATGAAAAATACGAAACCAATTAGCGTTAACCTCATATCGTTAATTTAACGATCAATTTAATCTTCGCAATCGAAAAATGTTTAATGACCCAGCTATAATTACAAATATACATTTGATCCGATACTTTCCGCAGCGACATCGTTTCCGTTACCAATCGAAAATATGTAAAATAATATTCAAATGATCAGTAAGTTCATTATAATCATAGTACATATAATATTTTATCTTGTTATTATTAATTTACATCTTCTGTTATAGCCCTATCATTACCACGTTTTACATCCATTTACATAATCTTGCCCACGCTTTCCACAAAGTCTCGTGTGAAAGCTTGAATATTGCTTCAGTACGTTAGAATTACTTCTTTTTACATTGTTTACTGCTCGTTTATGACTGCGAATTGAGGTATACCGAATCTTTAGCACGTGTGAGCTTTCATTTTTGGACATTGTAAAGGTCTTGCTGGTGGTTGCCTATAAGTATAACACTCACATTTGCTACATCTTCTTCATTGATACTGGCGTTTAAAAATTTCGCACATTAATGAAAATAACGTGTCGATACAGCATATTATTACTTTTTTATATTACATTTATTTGTTTCAATTATTGACTCCTTAATCCCTTGTAAATATAATAGCAACAGTGACAGTGATTAATGAATTAAAAAAACTATTTCTATACAAAGAAATCGAAAAAGAATCGGCGCGGGTTCACATAACTTCTGAAGCCCCACAGCAAAGCCGAATAATATAAGCTTTTAGCATTATTATTGCTATCTATCAGTAGATAGAGCGGGCGCGAAATTTCTCACAGTGGTGTGTAGAAAAGTCTATTGACACTACAATGTATCTATTTAGTAAACGTCAAAGAAGACGAAAGAAAAATGCTAACCAAAGTCGTAAAAGATAATTTAAAAAATTATGAATGGTTTCTACGTGGGAAAGTGTTTTCACTACCACATTACTTATTATAGGCACTTCCACAGTAATAAATTTTGTTTTTGTAACTAAAATGTCATTATAACCAAATTCTAGCGATTATAGATTGTTTTAGGCCACATCCGTAAGAGATGCACATCCATAAGAAACCATGCTTGCATTGCATGCTATAATATTAAAGCATATTCAATGCAGTTCTGAGATAAATTGCTTCTAGTGATAAGACCGCCCTCTGCACATATTATTCGTATTGCTCTTGTTTAGTAATACCATTTTTGGTGAGCAATAAATAATTTTTCATTCATGGATTTTTATCCCGGGTGCGCCGTGTGCGGGACAGCAGCCAATGTGTTAACCATTGCTGTATTCTTTATGTATATATGTAATAATATATTAATGTAATACCAGTACTAGTTTATTAAATAATAGCAAAAATGGCGAAACCCGAACAAGAGACTAGTCCTTATAAAATTAACAAATATCCAACCGAATCAAGGAGAAATTTGTTATAATTTTGTTAGTCTAACCTGCGGTTACTGTAAAAAAATATTTTTAATATTACATGATATAATAGCTACTTTAATTTTGTTAACACTTAATCTAAAGAAACGTCCAAATTATTCGAATAACCTTAAACGCAAATGTAGTAATCAGTACTTTTAATTTGTTTACCGATCTTAATCATAAATGAGGGTTTTTTAGCACAAACATCGTTTAATGTTTCTTATAATTATAATATTTAACACGACGTGGCGCGCGAAACCCAATCCTATTTTGAGGACTTAATAATATGTGATAATATGCAATGTTCATATGATTGACAGAGCTACTTATACCATGATTTATTAGCGGTAACTTTTTTATCAAAGCTTTCATGCGTATGTTTTTATGAAGCAATTATTCAACAATGGTTTCAATATGGAGTCTACCACATGAGTAGCATGCAAATTACTCTACTTTTAACGATTGCATGTAATTGACCCATAGGTACATATTGAGGAGAGATAACAATAGACGAAAAGTTAATTTTTCTATCGTCATTGAAACGTAACTAACGGTACGCGATCGTGCTCAGTCTTTAGGAACAAATTGCTTTATTTTTATTTTTAATTCCCATGTACCTAGATACATGTAAAAATAAAATAAACCGAATATAGCATCCAATTAATACAAAAATTTGTGTTCGAATATATATATATATATGAATAGAGGTCACTCGTTTAGCCTTAAAAGTGTGTAGAATTTTCTACAAAAAATAAAACCGTCGCCAATTAACTATTTACATTGGTAAAATATAGAAAACATGTTTATGAAAATTTGTTCTAATAGAGTAGTAACTACAACTATTGATCCTACTAATATGCCTTTGTAAGGATGGATAGATTTATGGATGTTTTCTACTATTTCACGCGAAAACAGCTTATCGTATATGGATGGCTACTTGGGTACCGCTCGAGCGACGCCGCAGTTTACAGCTAGTAATTCGTATATCACTAGCGTACCACCCGCGGTTTCGCCCACCATAGTCTAAGGGTTTTCCATGCAAAGTTTCTGTTTCCGTGAGATTTCTGGGATAAAAACTATTCTAAATCCTTTCCCTGGTCACAAACTAGCTCTGCGCCATATTTTAATTAGATCAGTGCATAAGACCGAAGACACAGAGGGACAAAGTTACTCTCGCATTTAATATTATAGACGTGATTGTCAAGTTCAAGTACACAGCAAAAGAAAAACATATTAAAGAGTTTCTAAACAACTATCATTCCATACAAGCAGTGGCAGGATTCCACTATCAAGGGCCAGTTTCTAAGTTAACAATTTCTATTTCCTTCTATGAAACATCTGGCCGAGGCACCAGTCCGTCAACTTTTATGATATAAAAACTTGGCCCTTCTCACCTCACTGCGGGGGTCAGAGCGTAAAATGCTAAAACGTATTTATTGGGTTATTATGATTAATTAATACAACACTGTGATTTCGGTAAGGCCAATCAAATTTCGATATTCCAATAAATTTTCCGAATTTAAGATTAATGCTGTGTTTTGGAAATTGTTAATGCATACCTGTGATCAATGGAATTTAGAGGTACATATTTACAAAATTTCAAAGAAATTTAAAATGTTAATGGTATTGTATTTGACCCGTTCATTGATATTGCAGTCATCAACATAATTATTGGTTATAAATCAACGACAAGAAATCTGCCCAAGTTTTATTTTTTAAATTTTAAATGTAAATTATATGGAACCGCCTTAATTATAATTATATAAGTATGCATAATGCAATAAAATGATATTATACTAATCATATGCATAAATAATATATTTGTAGGTCAATCCTACAAAAAATGAGACGATTTTATGGTACTATGATGAAATTTTGAATAGGAATGCAATAAAAAATAAATATATAATTACTAGTTGATTACCGAAAAATTAAGCAAGACAATTCTTTTATATCTGATATAGTTTACAACTAATAATACAGATAGATGTTACTTTTAAGTAGATATAGAATATAGTAGTTATGGACATCAGCGAAGGCAATTGCCCATACAAATTCGTAGACCACCGCATTGTTCAAAACAGTTTTATTAAAAAAACAATCAAATGTTTGTTTGAGTTCGGTAAGTCAAGTACAATGTAAATTACAAATCAAACTTCTATAATAGAGATCGACGTTTAACTCTAGCAGTGTAGATGATATCTGACGCACCTCGAAAGGTTAATTATGTTATTGTTTTATAGCCCTAAATCGCTTTTGAGATCCGAAGATAACTCATAAATATAAAATTTGATTGTGTACTTACGCAGCTGTGTGTGTATCTTTAGATCTCATTTTTGAATGGCAATTTTCAAACGACGTTTCCTAAAAACGAAGAAGGCTCTCGATTCGAATGTATTTTTTGATTTGTTTGTGTTATATAACCGATACCTCCGTGAGTTTTCAATCATTGTAGGTGGTTCTTTTTGTGTTTTGATAGAAAATTTTAATTAAAGGTAATGACTCTACTTGATGTCTGAATAAATGAATTAGAATAATTATTATTTAACCAAATACAATTGCATTTAAAATGAGATTGCGCCTAATTTATTGTTATATTGCTTTAACTTTTTTGTATTGTATTGTTAAGTAGAAAGAGATTAAAAACTGACAAATATGATCATAAGTAATGCAAAAAATCTTATTAAAACTTTTATGAGTAACTAACTAGTCATGTTAGTATATATCGAAGCTTTCTTTCGACTAAAATAAAAAAAACAGTGAACAAAATGAAAACAAATTCCAAAATGTTTAATTATTTCAGAATTCCATTGGCCGAAATAATAATAAGAATGTCATTACATATAATCAGCATCGAAACTCTGTTATTAACAAAACCCAACCAAATAGATCTCTTAGGAAGTCTTACGTACGTTAGACCCAATATTATTGATATTTTCGCAAATGCATAATATTTGCGTACAAAAATTGGGACGCGTAACACTTGCATGTCTCTTTGTATTGCCAAAAGGAGGTCGCGAAAGCCAGTTCGGAAATGATACTCCGATGACGTAACGCTGTTACGTAGCGTTATATAACGCAGTCGGCCACTTCTAGTCTCTATGCATCCTCGAAATGTGGTCGACATTACCACATCGACGCGGACGCCCGCGGCGGGAAAATATACCGATTACATGTTTTGGTATACGGTGTACATACACTTCTATTTATTCTACACTAGACGCTCGTCCCGGCTCCGCTTGGATATCAAAATTCCTGATTTATACCAGGAGAGCATCTAATCGGGATAAAAAGTATCCTATCACCGATGTCAGTTCATACCCTGTCTGTATAGCAAATTTCATCAAAATCCGTTCAGTAGTTTCAGCGTGATTGACGAACAAACATCAAAACAAAGAAACTTTCACATTTATACTTAATATTAGTGTGATCATACAAAAACACTTCAGTTTACATGAATAAAAAATATTGAGTTTGAGATGGAAGTGTAATAATCACGAATAGTGAGAGTAAATTAATAAAGGATTCTAAAACAGTATAGTTCCGAAATCGACATCTTCAATACAAATTCATACCCACAACTCCACCGTGCATTGCTAAAAATCTTATACCGCTGATTGTGTATTATGCAGTATAACATTGCAATGTTGTCTGTTTAATTTATATGCATGTTGTGATTACCTTTTAAAGGTGTGCATTTAGTTCTTACTTAATTCTTATATTCACTTCTTGTAATCTACTTAATGTTGGTGAACCTAAAATAAATAAATAAATGATTTACGAGTGCAGTCTAGTCTCTTCATTCAATTCACCCTTTTAAATTTACACGAAGCTAAAACTTGGTGAAATTCAAATATTCACAATGAGCACACCTTTTCTCAATAAAGACAGTGTCTTATACGAGTGGTGTGTACGAAACACGAGTTATCATTATTCATTAGTCACGAAAATACGGGCAACGAGTGCACCATGCGTGGACACACGTGAGAGTAATCTTATAACGTTATAACACAACGAGAGTACAACCTACATAGGCCGTTTGTTAAAAATTCAACTTTGTGTAAAAAACGAAAGCAACTGCGTCAAATAATAAGTGTTTTGGTGGACGGTTGCATAACAGAGCTATCGGATGCTTTTGTTCGCGGCTAGAGTGCGTTAAGCTTAAATGATACAATTATTGTACGATCAACTGCTTTGAATGGCACTCTGTATATACTCTTTTTCTCAAGCGTTGATCTGTATTTTAATAGACAATTTAAAGGGACAAAAGAATATATTGCAATAGTAGAAAATTTATCTATTTCATACTAGTGGGGATCGTGGGAAGTTATTTTAATTACAATGAGATATTGAAACCTTAGCGGAACGAATTAATAGATGTACATTTATGTATATTGTATATTATATATTATTTATGTAGACGGATATGTAGATGTAGGTAGTGTGTAGCTAAAATACATAAAACTGAAATTTGGAATAGATTTTTTTCTAATGACTCATTCATAACAATAATTTTGAGACAGGATGATCAGACAGTAAGATAACGATGACTCTGTGTGACGATTTAAGGCAATTAGTGAGTCTGGTATAATTTGCATATCGAAAACCGAAACCACAATATGATTTTATTGAGGAAGGCATAAGGTATAAAGTTGGTTAGTGAACTACAATGATGGCACGAAATGAAAAAAAATTCAGTAAATATCCGATGTTTACCACTTAAGTATTTTTTTTTATTGATCTTTATGTTCAAATAACAGACGGCTGTCAAAATAAATAAGGCAAATACACATTGTTTATCTTTCTCTTTATCCACTTTATACGAGTAATTGATGACAAGCTCAAATTACACGCTAGCATAATGACACAGAATTAGAACCATCCATCAAACTTGTATTTCGTTCCGCCTAGTATCAAGAGCAGCTTATCGCAGTATAATAGATAACTGTTACATAAAAAACTTTCTCTAAACTTTGTTTACGTATTTTTTAACATTGCACTATATCTTGTGTAAATACAAGACGAGGACATGAATTAAAAACTATTGTATTGTAGTGGTCAACTTGAATAGATATATATTTTTTTTTTATGGTAAAGACTAGCAACGAGTAGGCGCGTCGCCTGGGGTAAAACGAAACATGCCGCCCATAAGCACCCACTTCGCCAGGAGGTGACTGTGTTGCTGTCCTCAAATTATTTTTTTTTGCAATGAAGGTACCTTAAAATATGACAACTAAAAAAAAACAACTATAAAACATAATGCACTTAAAAAGTATACATTAGTATTATGTTTACTACGTTACGTTACATTTAAAGATTACGTATAAATAAACTTCAGAGCTACTTCAAACAAATTGGTCACCCATTCAATTTATGACCATGCCAAACGTTGCTTGACCTTTATAGCAACAACAACGGTCTAGCTATACATCCCAGTGATAGATGAAAGAACTACAGACAGACAGACAGACAAACAGAAGGACTGCGAAGTCTAGTAATAGGGTCCCGTTATACTCTTCGGATATGGAACCCTAAAACAATCTAGTTATAGTAACACACCTTATAATAACACGAAAACGACAAATAAAGATTTAACTGCTGTATTTTTCCATCGACACACAAACAGCCCTAAAACATCACATTGTTATATATCATTAGACACACGAACTAGCTTATGAAATTATCTACCCTATTAGGAGAATCATATAAATTGCTTTTTAATGTTACTACAATGCAATCTAATAGTATGTTGTTATATGTATCCGGTGGAAGAGTTTTGGAGAATTCTCCAATTTTCTCTCTGCTAATAGCTATATTAGTGCAATGCACCTTTGAAGTTTTTTAACGTTATGTGCACAATTAATTACACTTTTTAATATTGCATGCTGCAACGATTGAATATCTTCCATTGCCGATTTTGCAACCGTGAAAGTACTCTGACGATGACAGAACTGACAGAACGTTTCTGTACAAATTGATATAAAAACTTTTGTTAATCTCTGAAATACATTATCATAACTGGAATAAAACGGTGCTTTTGGAGAATTGTGCAGTTTTCTATCGAAAATTATGGAACTTTTTGTTTTTTTTTATGTTACGTAGAATTTTTTTTCATGATTAATAACATATCCAGAAAAGATATTTATACAGAGTAGATATAATAAAAATATATTTCACAGACCGGAAAGTGTCACAGTTTCTTCGTATATTGTAATATAAAATGCATAGATAATGATTACATATTTTTCCTCTCTATTAGAGGAGCTTAATAGTTCAATTATATAATGGTAGATTTTCATTATCTTAAAAAAAGCAGCCTAGCATTCTACATAGAGAATGTTTGCATGCTATTAAGAAACCAAACTTTATACGCATGGTGAAATGGTTATTTCTTTCTCGTTTTGCTTGATACCGAATATATTGCACGAAAACATAAAAAATATACACTTGGTAAACTTAATGGTATTTTAATTTAGCATTGAATAGTTATAACCATACTTCTATTACAATAACAGTATTCTATAACTTTCATTTCAGACCTTCTATCATACTGATCCAAACACAATTTTTTAAATGATTCAAAAAATTCAAAAAAAAATAATATTTTTTGATTTTTCTTCCATATAACTATGTTAAAAGGAAATTACTGTACGCGGTGTGACCAGGTATCCGCAATCATTTACCATTTTATGCACTTTTTCGTATCCATTTATTAATAAAAAATGTTCTCTGTACATGCAGTAGGTTAACGGTTGAAAAACGCAAAAAAATATCCTAAAAATAGCACTTACACTTAAGATTAACATAACACTGGAACGTAAACAAGCATTTACATTATGTGTCTTGAATCCTTCTTCTAGTATCCTGTAAACTGTATTATATAAGAGCACTAGGTTTAGGACTCACCTGCGTAAGACCAAGTCTATAGCTGGTGACGTCTAGGTCCAGGGTGAGCAGCATATCGTCAACAATCTGTCTGTCTGATAGAGTTGCGCTTTCTGGTGTTTCGCTTTCGGATATAGCCAGAAGTCGATACCTGCATATATTTAAGAATATGAAATATCTTTATTATTGTTATAGCACTTTACCAGCTTCTTAGTTTGAGCTTACATATGAGTTTCGAGTATGGGACTGACCGAGTACGGTTATATAGCAATATACAATAAAAAAATCACAGCAACCATTTTTGTAATTTTCACTATCATATTATTAAAATTTTGATTAAAAAAGAACACATATTGCAAATAAGACATACCTCCTCGCAAACTCCGAAAGGGGCATGTGTTCAGGGAATCCCTGTTTATACAACCTCGCTGCCTCGAGCAACTGGAAGCCGCGAAACTGGAACAATTATTTGATATTCAATTTAATTACATCGTAACAAAGAAAAAAACATACAACAAATTCAATACAATCGTAAAACATACAGTAAAACAAAAACATTTTAAATTTATCCCCACACGAACAGAAGTACTTTAATTTCAAATTGTTATTAAAAAGGTTTATCATATTTTTTGATGTCATGGGCAACTGATCTGGCGGACCGCCTGCTGTTGCCGCCCACTCTATGGAATAAGGGATAAGGACTGGGAGGGGGTGAGGAAAAAGGAGACAAAGAAAAGATTGCGCGCGAGTGGTGCTTCTGTACGGTGTATAGAGCGCTGTATAGGTATAATGCTCCGCCCCCCCCTCACCTGGGAGCGCAGCAGCGGCACGTTGATGTCGTCGGGCGCGTCGGGCGCGTCGGGCGCGGGCGCGGCGCCGGCGGCGGCGGCGGCGGCGGGCTGGCGCGCGAGCAGGCAGCACACGAAGTGCGCGCCGGCCGCGCCGCAGCGCCGCAGCGTGTCCACCACGCCGTCCGCCACGAACTTCGCCTGCAGCGCCGTCGAGCGGCGCTTCATGCCCGCCGTGCCTACATTCACGTCACTATTTTTATTGTGCAACAGAGTATACATGCTTTTTTTATCGTAAAGACACTATAGAATTAAGACACAAAGATCGAAATACGCACCCCGCCTTTAAATACGGCATTGATTAAATGTATGATATTGTCTTTGCGTAAGTTTCATCATCAAGTCATTTTAGAATGGTGTTATTTTCCTGACCGTTTTGGAATAATTCTCAGCGAACATTCAAATAAGTATACGTGTATACGTATAATAATTCGATTTTAGTCTACAAATGATAGATTGTTCTGTATCTTTTTCTTTTATTACCAATCTCAAAACCAAATTAAATCTCAGAATAAGGAAAAGATAGATATCTTTCATTACGCTCGCGACTCGTCCGCGTTAAAGCGAATATCCATTCCATCCTCCAAAATTTTATCACAAAAATCTCACCACAAACTCACCATACTCCAATGCATCGGTATAAAACAAAAGACAATCAAACAAATAGGCAAACACAATTCGCAATTATAGAATTATTAGTTTTCAACCCGCGGCTTTGGGTGAAGCCTCGCAGACAAAGGAAAACGATAAACAGACGGGGTTCTTCGTCGCATAGTTCGTAACTAAAAATTCATTATACCTAATGTAATCCAAATCGGTTCCGTAGTTTAAGCGTGAAGAAGAGACAGACGGACAGGAAGACGGAGTTACTTTCACATTTATAATATTAATAGGCATACCAATCAAACTCAATCAAAACAATGTTTTTTCTGAAATATTAGTAGTAATATTAGTTGTAGATAAATATATGGTTACCCGAGGTGAGCGTGCGGCGTATGGAGGAGGCGCGGCGCAGCGTGGCCGCGTCGCCCAGCGCCGACCAGCCGCAGCCGCCCGCGCCGCTCGCGCCGCGCGCCCACGCCCACACGCGCGCTATGTCCTCGCTAGCGGACCAACGGGCGACATTTTGTATTTATTATTATTCGAAATTACAATATAGCCCCTGCTACTTGGCAAAAACTGTACCGAATTTGACCAAATGGGAGACACCAAACGCTTTCAAATATAATACGGTTCACAGTAAAAAGTAGTAGGTAAGGAACGAAGAAAATAATAGTCAAATTGATAAGTTTCTCCTTTTTTTTTGAAGTCGGTTGAAAAGGGATTAAACGATTAACGATTTTTAAATCGATTGATTAGTTTCGTAGTGAAAAGAATATTATATTATAATAAGAATAATCCTCTTTATACTATTTAAAACCTTTATTCAAAACCAAAAATGAAGTATTTATTATTATTTATAATCCGAAGCAAATGAAATAACGATGAAATATACATACTTTCGTGACTAACGTGTGAACATATAATCTTCATATTCATTATGTTTAAACTTTTAATACTATTAAAATAATTGGTAAATAAAAAAAAATAATTATCATAAAAACATACTTTTGACTTTCTTGCAGTAAAGCGTACGCCTTCTTGGTGACAGGATTCTCGCGGCTGGCCTTTACCCAGCCAGTGACGTCATATAATACTGGATTGGTACCCTACAAAAAGCATTTTCTAATTAATAATATATAAAATAATAGAAACAGATACTAAAAACATAACTTATGAGATCTCGATGCGTCATTAATAAAGTAATTGTATTTATTTCCTTTCATAAATCTACACTCAGTTTACAATTTGAAAAATATGTTGAATTCCTTCACTGGCATATTGATAAAATTTTATATATCGCTGCAACTTGTCAATCTGTACATGTGATCATCAATATACGAATCTATATTAATATCATAAAGCTGAAGTGTTTGTTTGTTTGTTTGGTTGAACGCGCTAAACTCGGGAACTACTATTCCGATTTAAAAAATTCTTTCAGTTCGATAGCCCATTTATTGATATACTGTATAGATGAGAAATTTTGAAATAGAAAAAAAAATGATCACGAGGCGGGATTTGAACCCGCGTTTTTTTGCCATACTACGTCTATAGGCTATATATCGTCACGCTAAGACCAATTAGCACAGAGCACCAATGAAGAATGTTTCAAATTCGGGAGATTTTTTCCTATTGAGAGCCTCCGCTGTCTGCGCTAACTCGTTGCGTTCAAAATGCCCAAAGTCCAATTCCACGCGGACGAAGTCGCGGGCGGAAGGCAGTAAACACGTAACGGGGTCACCTGCAAGTGCTGCAAGCTGAACTGGCGGGCGTGCGGCGCCTTCTTGATGAGGTGCTGCGTGTGGTGCGGCGCGCCGTAGTGCGTCATCGCGCGCTCCAGGAACGTGTCGTCCGACGAGCCCGGGTACATCGACTCCTCGTCCAGCAACCTGCGCAAAAACGATAGAACCGTTATTTGCCGATAATAAATCATCTTGAAAAGAAAAGAAAATTAAGTGACTTCTTATTCCTGCTTCTAAAAAGACATATGTGCAAGTGTGTGTGTGTGTGTGTGTGTGTAGACTTCGTCTTGTAAACTGGATAATATATTTAAATTGTTATGTTGCGCTTGATGAGCATGTATTGTAGTGAAGTCCCTTGTGCCCTACTGGGGTATGGGGCAGATGATTTACATCTGTTTCACTGATCGATTTTCTTCTGTGTCCTGCCAGACCGAAACGTTTTTTTTTTTATTGTCGCCACCGGGAATCGAACCCAGGACACCTCGGTTCTACGCTCACGCGTTTACCACTGTACCAAGGAGGCGTCAACATTGATCATGTATTGGGGGAAATATAAATTTAACGGTGAAGTTTCCTTGCTTAAGGTGTTGTATCATCATCAACAGCAAATTTCCAAGCTAAAAATCCACCAAGCTGGCCAAGTGCGGGCATTGTCCTTCAACTAACGGTTATGTAAAGCATAACTACATAAAAAAATTTGAAAAATTCGCTTGCTTCGTCCCCAACCCCGAGTTCAAGATTTAAGTCCGAGCTTCTCACCAGGTCTTTGGTAGTGTATTGAGTTCATATCAAAATGACGAATTCTTAATTGAAATCCATTAAATAACAATATAATTACCAAAGCAGGCCGCGTCGGTCGCAATCACGTAAATCCGCTTGCGAGCTTCGCACTATCGAGTTTTGTGGCGCTTTGTCGAGCAAGTCTATCATAGGTCCTGGATTAACGGTTTCTGATAACCAATCTGAAAAAAATGTAAATGTTAAAGTATAATTATCATCATCTATCTAATATTATTCTATTCCTTTATTCATCTCGTCAATCCTTTCTTAATCCCTTTCCAATTTACTAGACCTTACGCAATGTTCATAGGGAATGGTAGCACTTACCATCAGGCAAGCCACCAGCTCAATTGCCCACGATGATTTAAAAATATAATTCTAGCGTAAATCTACCAGATATGTTCACTTGCCAACAATTTTAGGCTATTGTCATACAAAGTTTCCACTATTTTTATATACTATATAGACTATTTTTATATACTAATATTGAATACTAAATACTTCAGTTTAAAGAATGTACCTTCTTCCGATCCATCATCTAGGGTGATTCCCTCTTGGGCATATCGCTCTCGAGGCGCAACTAGCATTGCCTCATGAAATACTCCTTGAAGTCTTTCCTGCAATAATAAAACATGCATGATATAACATTATAAGTAAATCGAAAGTACAGTTATCTTCCTCTACAAAATCAAGTTTTCTTCTTCTCTAAATATATAAAATTCTCGTGTCGCAATGTTTGTTCCCATACTCTTCCGCAACGGCTAGGCCGATACTCAAATAAATTTGTGTGCATATCAGGATTCGGTTAAGCCTGAGAATTAGCCACTATCTATTTTCCATAACCCTTAATGATAAAAGTAAGGCAGAACAGGGGCCGGGTTTTGCCGGGTCAGCAAGTATTTCATATTAATTAAAAACTCCAACAAAAAAACTATAAACTTGTAAGATTGATGATCAAAAATATTTGGGAGAAACAGAAAAGTCATGAGGAATACATATCAGGCCATTCTCAAAAATAATACCTGTAGATAGTTCGAAAGGAGCTTGGATAGCGGTGCTCCGCTCTGTTGTCCCGCACAGAGCGGGTTGTCGGCTCCGGGCGTGTCTAATAACAAAATGGACGCTGATGTTCGTGACGATGTAGATATACTCCTGAGAAAAAAAAACGCAAAAATATTTAATAGAAAATAAATGTGTTGCTGAAACTTGTTTACAAAATGTGAAAGTGAACCGATTTAGCATTATTTTCAAGCAATATTTTTCCGTAATTGAGCTGTGTACACTATGTATGTATTCTATGTATTCCGTAGGACAAAGGCTTGAAAAATGCTTTGGCTCACTATCACTGCTATCGCTCCAGGAAAAATGATGGTATATATCATATAATGAGCATATTATTTTATTATTTTACCAAAGCTGTTTTAATGTTGAAAGAAAACTCGAAGCGACATGTTCTAATAGGAAGAACGTACATAATAAAAAGATACCTCGAGGTATGATATAGTGTTAACAACTTGCCTATTAACCAATGCAGCAACGATGTTGAATGTTTCATTGTACAGGCCGGTCACGAATGCGTCTAATGAATCTACGCCCGGCGACTCTCGTTCGTTTGACGGCGATGGAGTTCTGAAAGAAGAAACATATACCCATATCAATATGTGGCAATTTAAGAGACTGATATTTATTATAATACACTTTGAATTGCCTTCGTGTTATATTTGTAAGTAATACTTTTAACAGTTAGCGCTACTTAACTGAATAGGCGAAAAATAACATAATACATGCATCAATTAGGTTTTTTTAATAAATCGAAAGACATGCTTATAAGAATTTTTTAGTAAGCAAAACAAAAATGTGTTTTTGCACTTTTTTAATATCTTTAGGGTGGATTTTTATGTGACTCTCGCTGTTTAACGTAGATTTTATTTTTATTTTGATTATTTGATGTTAAACGGCAATACAAATTATGCACTGCTGTTGTCGCTTTATTCCCTGAAAATTTCAACTCTTTTAACTATCATGGTTTATACAGCGTGATGACAAACAGACGAAAGGGGGACGAACAGCGAAGTCTCAGTAAATATTAATAATCTTAATAATCTTAAGTTACCGAACTCCTTCGAAACGGCTGGACCGATTCTCATGAAATATTGTGTGCATATCGGTTAGGTCTGAGAATCGGCCAACATCTATTTTTGATACCCCTAAATGATAAGAGTATGGCAGAATAGCGTTTGCCGGGTCAGCTAGTATGTGAAAGAAAGAAAGAAAGAAAACAAGATTTATTGCCACATTAAAAAAAACTAACATAAAAAACAAACCCATTGATAAACTAATTGTATGTTATAAAATTATAAAGAGTTGTGTGTATGTGGTGCGGTGTGTGTGTGCAGTTACCGCGGCGCGTCGGCGGGCGGCGCGAAGGCGGCGCGCGCGAGCTCGTCGGCGCCGACGGCGAGCAGGCGGGCGGCGCGCGCCGCGCAGCCCGAGCTCGCGAACTGCTGCCGCAGCGCCGCGCCCGCGTTCGCTGCGATACGGATACTCAAACGATTCAGAGTAGGAGTAGAGAAAAAAACATCTTTCTCTATTCCTCAAATAAAAAATATAATAATTCTCGGGTGTTCATTTAGCTATTTCGTTATTTGCAAATTTATAATTCGTCATATTAAAATGTTATAAACGAAACAACATTATGTTATTGTCATGAAGCATGCTCACACACTACTGAATCTAAATAATGCAGGATCCAAATACGTAAAAACACGTTTATAAAAATTTAATCATAATCCATTATGTATTATTTCAATGCACAACAAGCTAATATATATTTGACACCAAAACGAAAGACTATTTCTTACAAAATTTGTTTATTATTTTCTTCGGAATTTCTCTATTTATGAGTCGACCAACCCACCCGTTACATATTTGTGCACAGCGCCATCTACACAACAAGAGACTCACCTCTCACAACCCCAGCCCATCCCAAATGGCATACGGCAGCCAATATCTTCCACACGGCCATCTGCTCCTGCTCAGTCACCCCGATGACCTGGAGGGCCTCCTTCAGGGCGGCAAATTCGCTCGGAGCTTCGGCCTTATCGCTGGAGCTGATGTACGGGTTGGGCGCGTTCACGGGCGCCTGGTCGAGCAGCAGCTCGCGGCGGAGGCGGCCGTCGCAGCCGTGGAAAAGACTGGCAGGGGGAAAATATGCGTGTGTATCTTGAGACGACCAATAACTTAAACTAATATAATCGAATGCGTGAAAGGGTAGGCAGACGTTACGCGTTATGTAACGTAGCGCTTTAACTTCCCATAAGAAGTTATTACTTTAATAAGAGTTTGGACGCTGTTTTTTTGGGTTAAGTATTTGGTAAAGATATATTTTAGACAGGATTTTTTTACAAATATCATCAACTTTGAGTTTTGAAAAAATAATTTTTCACGCACATAACTACATTTATAAGTATAATAATGAAACACCTCGAGTTTATAACGTATCAAACTTTTCAAGTACGACCTATGTAAAGTTATGCTTTTAAGCATATAAATGTTAAACTTTTTCATTTAAAAACATTTATATGAAAGGAGAATTATACATAAGAAACATATTGTTCTATAAGAGTCATATCATCATATAATATACATATATCAATCTAGCTACTTACATTTGCAATGCCCTTAAATGCGACTGGTCTGGTCTGAGGTCCGGCAGCAGTGTCTGCACGGAGGCGGACACCAAGGCGCCGCCGCCGTCGAAGTCCAGTGACGTTAGCGACACGAAACGTGTTGCGTGAGTGTTGGACCCAGTTCTGAAATTAATAAATCATGATCAATTTTCATATAAAGTTACTGTTGTATGTGTGTGCGTGCTTTCCTACTTACGTAACAGTAACATAAAATGATATAGTGTAAATTCTTCTATACATTCAGCAGAGATCTTGTAATTTAATCACCACAACACAACCGCAACCAAATCGTGCAATTTTACAACAATTACAAGATTAAAAAAATGCCAAAACACGCTGCTCTTGTCGAAATAAGACTCGTTATTATAAATAAAATACTGACATTGTCATTCACTTATACGATTATTTTCCATGAACATATTTATTTTTTCCTTCATTATAAATTAAAAACACATATAGTTATGATTTTTTTTTAGAATGCTATGTGAATGTTCACACTAGATACTATTACACTATCACACTATCACCATCGCGTAATATGTTTTGTCGGGGATATTAACATAAAATTAAGATTATTAAATACTAAAACTAACATTTGACTTTTATGACCTTATTTTGGATGCTTAAATGCTTTTTTCTTACATATTTTACCTCTAAACTTTTGCCTATTAACATTTAGTTGACATTTCTATAATTAATAAAATGTAAATCACATTTTGGTCATATGATAGTTTTGAACATAATCCTGCATATACGGAAATGTCAAAAAGGTGATTCTTTTATTAAAATTAATCCAGATGGGCAGAAACAATCTGATAAAAATCCCGAACAAATTTAATAATAACATGGTAATGATTTAAATTTAAAAGGTAACGTGAAGTGTTTTGCAACAGTGTATATTATATCGTAGTAAATATTTTAAATCTGATCTTGCGTAAGAAGGAATATATATTATAGTGCGTTTTTGTTAGTGCTTATTTAAAGGTAATAAACACACAGTACAAGTATTCATCCGCGCACGCAACTTTGTTATTGCAAAATATGTCATTAAAAAATTATGATGGAACATTTAAGTCACAAATTACTTATACTAGACGCTCGTCCCGACTCCGCCTCGTTATATATATACCATACCATACATATATCCATACCCTGTCTGTATACCAAATTTCATCAAGATCCGTTCTGCAGTTATAGCGTGACTGACGGACAAACATCCAAACAAACAAACCTTCACATTTGTAATTGTAACAGTAATAAAAACGATCACTCACCGACTAGAACCAAATATATGAAGGACGTCGAGAGCAGCTTCGAGCCTCTCCGGGGTGAGTTTGGATCCCTGCGCGGGGTACGCGCTCGCGAGATACCAAACGCAGTGTCTCATCGCCGATGTTTTGCCCGAGCCGGATCTGGAGATAAAAGTGTTTTTGTTTCGTAATAAATACAGATATATACTGTTAAGAGTTTCGATTTCAAATTATTTCTTATAGAATTTAAACCGTGATTGAATATTCCTATCGAATGAGTGTTTGAAAAAAGAGCTTTAAGTTTGCAATTAGCTAAAATTGTATTGTTTTGAATATCATGTGTTCTATTCGGGTTTGAAAACGGTTGAATTTATTACAATATCGAAACTATAAAAAAAAAATGTAAACACAAACTGCTACTACTAAAGTAAAAGATTTTAATAACCTTTCTGAAATACTACAAATTCATTCTTACAAAAAAATATAAGATTCTTACTATAGAACTGGAAAATCCATAAAGTGGCGCTAACATTAACTTTTAAATTTGAATTGTTAATCTAAACGTATCAATAAAAATATCACGTCTCGTCTTATGTAAGTCCGGACCTTGATCTTCAAAATAATGCGAACAGTATGATAATTTGAGTTATATACAACACGTAGAAAAATCGTTACATTGGGTCGAACCGATTTTAGAATTATTATTTAATTAAAGCATACAGTGACATTAAAAGGTTGCCGCTTGAAAAAAATTACCGAGATTTATCGAAATGTAAATATTTAGCCACTTGGTAATTTTCTCCTATAGGCTCTTTCAATAATGGGGGATTACATCTGTTAGGAAATATTATTCTGCCAAACTTTGATTTAAACTTGCGCATGGTTAAACAAATTTTTAAAATTAATTATATATCTAATTTACTTGCCTATTTGCTCTCGTCTTATAAAATATAAATCAATCATTTTAGATGAATTATCATTTCTATTAAAAAGTAATCGTCGAGAGACATACATATAGTAATAAAAGTTTAACACAGGAACCCTATGATGCATTTATCTTGAGTGTCTAATGAATTCATCAGTAATTATCAATAAACAGCAAATAATTTCGGAAAATACCATATACATTACCTCCCAAGAAAAACGATAGCGCGATCTTTCCTGGACGCCAGCATGCACCGGTGAGCCGACTGCGCCGCTGCGAACACGTGCGGCGGCATGTCGTCCATCCGACAGCCGCGGAACATCGCCGCGACCTGGGACCATATAATATGTCAATTTTACTTTTAAGATCATACTATGCTAACCTATCCTACTAATATTATAAGTTTGTGAGGATGGGTGTATGTGTTGTGTATGTGTATGTTTATGTTTGTTACTCTTTCACGAAAAAACTACTGAACCGATTGCAATGAAATTTGGCACGAAGATAGCTGGACAACTGGAATAACACATAGGTTACTTAATATTCCGACATTCCTACGGGATACGGACTTATGCAAGTGAAACCGCGGGACGCAGATAGTAGGTATATAGAAATCACACAATTTTCAAGTGAAACAGACAATTAATTGAATGGTCATGTATCAGGACATATGCCAATTTAAGATTGTGTTGAAAGCATTACGCTCGATGTTTTTGTATACGTCAGCCCCTGTGTAATGACAGACCCAGCCTATCGTTCATTCGTTCATGTATAAATGTGTGCGCGAGTCATTTTAGCTCTTGTAGTCCTCTTACCCACTTGATAATGGGCATTAAGAGATATATATAAGTGAGAAATAAAACATTTTGCATATACAACAGAAAAAATATTCACATTCCAATCTTTCACACGCACATACCTTCTCAGTATAGACGGGCGTGGTCCGTCTGGGCGGCCCCATGACGAGCAGCGCGTGGCCGGCGCGCGCGTGGTGCAGGCCGGCCGCCGCGCGCGACCGCAGCACGTGCAGCGCGCCGCACTCGTTCAGGCAGCGGAGCGACGCGATGTCCTCCGCGCGCTCTAGTTGCGGCGGGTTCGCCTGCAAGACGGCATGTTGTGTATTGCGGGTGAATATATAAGTCATATATACATACATAAGCTGTATTACAAAATCTTACATATAAAATACGAAAAGCATTTAAAAAGATATTGATTAAGTCTGTGGTCTTTTGGACTAATTCGTTGACAACTTAGAAGCACCATGATGTAAATTTTCAACAAAAGAGATCTGCAATTTTCATGAAAATCTAGATTTCTTAACCATCAAAACATTGATAACACGTTGGATTGATATGTAGTGCTTTTTATTGGTTGTCTTATAACACCGATAAAACATGACCGAACACAAGATTTAGCGGAATTTGAAAATGTTCAATATGAAGGAACACTTTCTTCCTCATAAAAAAAAAAATATTGTATACTGATATTACCTTTTCCAAATCATCCTCATCCACAGTTATGACCTCGCCCGTCTGTATGACGCGCACCTTGACGCGTCCCGCGTCCGCTTCGCCTTCGCGCATCACCGCCGTGAACCCTCCGCGGTGCGCTAGCCACATGTGGCCCGCTTGCAGCCATTGTTTTTCGCAAGCTAGTTGTTCTTCTGATTTAGCCTGAAATAATTAACATATTCATAAATTATACTTTCAATAAAAGCCACATTATTTGTGAGTATCATACGTTATAATTTTTATAAATAGTAAGTTATAACAAATTAATATATACATTGTGGAAATAATGAAACGCTGAAAGATGGAAGAAACTTGGGGTTTCAAATTATATTTTTCTTCTTCGCCGGCTCAGTGTTTAGTATAAATTATAAATAATTTTAAAAAAGGTTTCTTATTACCTATTTTATTTTCAAATTTAATGATCGTTAAGCAGAAAGTTTCAAAATGTTGTTATGTATTGAGTGAGCTTCTTTATTATTAAAAGACCTAAGAAGTATAACATCTTTATATCTTTAATCATTCAGATAAATATGATACAACTCACCAAATCCGATAAAAAGTATAATATTCTAGACTTTGTTATAGGCAATACGTAGTGATCTTTGCTGAGATCATTATGGATACTAATGAGAAATTTTGAAAGAATTGTGATCAATTTTTTTTTATTCTTTCAAAATTTCTCATTAATAAACATTTCAATGCTATAAAACAAAAAATTAAAGTTATGGATACTACATTTCTTAGAAACCTGCTGGGCTGATTCCTCAGACAGACATCAGCAATATTGATTGAATACTCTTTTCGGTTTACAACGTCAGTAGGTAGTTAGATATTAAGCTACTAATGAACGCAAATAAAATGATTGTGTTATAAATGATAATTAATATTTTACACTTCCGTTAGTAGCTGTAACATCTGCCTACGCCCTACGCGTACGAGAATTCAACATAATCATATTATTACCAGTAATCAAATGCGATATTTAAATAAAGCTCAGAAAATAAACATCAGAGAATAAAGGTCATTTTACTTCGTGCATTAACAAATTTCCATATTAATATGCTATATAATATTATATTATATATTAAAATGTAAATTACAAATACACTCGATTGTCTCCATACGTGTGATCACAACTCATTAGCCAAAAAGGTCACGGGGTTCAGACACCTAGAAGAGCACAAGATCAAATTCGTCGTAAAATAGTTGAAAGAGTTTTTATACATTCTAGGTCGAATGACCTTGATCACAGCGGGAATTTATGTATATTTTATGTAGACATTTACACGTTGCGTAATAACAAGGACGTCTAAATAGAATTGCTACATAAGTTTGTATTAGTAATAAATTATCTATTGTTTTGTCGAGTCGTTTTAGGACGAATGAAAATAAAACTTGGCAAAAATAGCAGAGGTGCAAATTTTCAATGCAAATTTAAGTAAGATACTGTAAAATCGATTTGTGCTGTGTAGTCGGAACAGTAAAGTCACGGTACTATCACAGTCTAATAAAAAAAGTAACATTTTTAGAAGCTTAAACGCGTTTATACTTTCTTACTGCAAATTAGGTATGTATGAGAAAATCAAAATATATACAACTTTTTCAACGACACATTAGGATAGGTATCAATGTGACACACAATCTATCATTTAAAAATAAGCAAAAAAAGAAAAGCATGAATATAAAGCTACTAATACTATTTCATGTTCAATCAATTGCAACCACGTTTTACCATTGAAGTCCATTGTGCAACAGTTTTCTCATACGTCGTACCGATGCAAGTCATGTATAATCAATTACATCGCTCGCTAGCAACAACTTTTACGCAAATTAACTCAGAATGTATACGAAATGATCACATCAAGTACCGACTAGTCACGGAATACAAGTTAGCTCAATCATAAAATATTGTCTTGCAGATTGAATTATTGTTTGGATTAAGTCAACAAAGCATAATTATGTAGGCACACGTTGATTGGACATTGTTTATACTGTAGTTGTTTTAATTAAATTACAAAGAAGGTTTTATATCATCTAGTATTTAAGTAAATTATAAAGGCTTTATAGTTTAGAACAAATACAAACGATATAAATGCAATTATTTATTAAGCTCTTACATTAAAATTCGATTACATTATAATAGAAAAAACACACATGACTTATATAAAACAGTTCTATAAAATATAAAAATACCTCTCGGAATAAATATTTTATAAAAACGTCAACAAAGTAGTAGATATACATAATAAGCAATCACTTATTCCCTTTGCATTTTAATTTCGAAAAAGACTCGGTACTCAACTATGGAACTGTATCATTTTTCTTTTCATCAAACTAGAAGCCTTATTATAGCAACCCAGCTACTGCAAACAATTGAATATATGTTTCGCGAACATTCTATTCTAATTACGTGTCTCATGTTGATGAATTAATCTGATGTCGTGATGAATGGCCCTCACCCACACGAACAACACATGATTAAGGAAGCGAATTTTCTATAGTTACCCATTTTAAACCTACGCTCAAATCGCAACTTATTACAGGCAATTAAAGATATGTATGTTTGAACGTTTCCGTAATTCCTGCTATTGATCAATTATTTTAATTGCAACTTTATTGTTAGACTACAAAAAAACAATTAAATTGTCGTCCATTCATACGTATGACGCAGAAAATTAAAATAAGGAATTTCCATAACATATTTTTTTGAAGCCTTCTTCGTATCTAGGAACGCGATAACTTATTACTTTGAACAATAAATTTGAGGAAATATGGGACAATCGACGATAAAGATACATAGAGAGTAAGAATAATTAATATTTATAAAAGTACGGTATTGTTAAGCTGTCTATTCTATTTCATTAACAAAGACCAAACGCCACTTCACACTTAATCCAATACAACATAAAGTATCATATTAAACAATATCGCCGTCACAGATTAAACCATACCGACAGCCGTAAAATATATTAATTTCTCGATACACGAAAGGCAGTAAACAAAGCAATAAGACACAATAATCGTAGTAATAGCGTATCAGATAGCTGGCCTGCGGACAGCGCTGCCTTTCGTTTCAGCGCTGAATATCAGCTGCACTGTTTATGTCCTGCTGCGAATCACAAAATTTAGTACGACCACTATTTTTTTTTTCAAGAAAAACTTGTATTAAGATTTATGTGCATGTTGGAGCTATACTCCATGGATCCATCCCTATGGATGCCGTTGTTGTTTAAATCAATGTTTTAAATGTGAATTGAATTAAAGTTAGTTCGTTCCCAGCTGTGTGGTGTTCACTGCCTTTAAAAAGTTATCTTATCCGACTTAAAAATAATTAGAAATATTTATATAGCATGATTCGCGTTAGGTACAAAATATGTACAATTCATAATAACACTTTGTCATTTAGCAGCATTCGCTGTCGGCTGTCAAAGCTAATGATAATATTAAAGTTTTATAGTCGTTAATGAGCACATAAGGATAAAACACATTTTTTTTGCATTTCTGTCCCAATGATGGTATATACTTCAGTGTTAACTTGTACAAGTAGTTTATCTGTATTATTTGCCTTCACTAAGATTTTTCAATTAAACTTTCTCTATTGCATTTATATTTCGCAAGTTAAATAAATCAAACTCATCACCATTCTAACGACATGACTCCCGTTTAACTTAATTAACTGAGAAATGGCGAGGCCTTGTGAATTACAAATCAATTGTCATTCGGCAGCCATCGTATAGCTTGGCAAAAACATCATACGTGGCTTGCATATCTCCTCCATTGCGCATTTTGACCTATCGATTTTGTAAGTAACGTAATGTGTGTAGTAAGAAGCATTAGATACACACATATACATTTTAGTTTATCGGTATGTAATCTCCTACTGGTGGACACGTATTATAATATTAATTTAGTAACTGGAATATTGCGTATCCTTGTTTAAAAAATACTAGCTTTCCACCAACGGCGTTGCCCGCGTAGTCCCAGAAATGATAGATCCGGGGTTTACCTTTCATGTTCCCATTCCCATGGTATTTACAGGATAAAAACTTTACTATAACCGTCTCCTGGTTCTAAGCAATTTTCAGCCAAATCGGTTAATCTGTTCTTGCGTTATAAATAGTGTTACTAACACCATTTTCTTTTATATATATATAGTTTGGCACAAAATCATTACGCATAAATCATCCCGTGCGATCAATGAAACCGCGATTTCCAGATTTTTATGACGTCATAAACAGAAACTCCCTTTAAAAATCCATACATCCCTTTTACTGGCGAACAAACTAGGGCATGCATTTACTGTCTCGTTTTACTACTTAGCAGATGTGTACGTTACACACATCGTATGTTTGACCGACTTAATGTATTCAAATGTGCACAAATAGAAAATGAAAATTGATTTTGAATTAAGTTAATAGGTAAATTGAGAAAGGGCTTTTCGATTGCGGCACTATGGAGTGATGTAGAAAAGTTATCGAAATATCGAATAACATTAAAATACTGAATACTGTAGTTAATATGTGATAAGAAAAACTGGCTGAATAAACAACACAAACAAATAAACCTTACTTTGTTTAAATCTCTAAATACATAATCTTACAACTATAAAAAAGATAGAAACAGATAGACAGTACAGAGTTTGCACCTAAAGAAAAAACCAAATACATTCCACAGTCAAATATATACTTAAATAAACGTGAATAAAGTCTATTCATGAATCTAGTCTTTATTCAAGAATACGTTTCATTAAAGAGTTACTATTTAAATTACATAACTATGAAACATAGTTCTAATTAGATAGGCCCTAAATATACAATGGACATTAAATGTAAGAAGCCATTTACATTGATCTGACTTGTAACTGCGACCGGATTTCTGCCCGCCTGTCAACTGTTTGAAACTAAATCGTGTACACTGTTGGAATTTAATCTTAGATTTGAGAGGTTCATACCTGCAAAACAGCTATTTTACTGTGAGTATTGAACATTAATAAGACATAATTTTAAACACAAACAGATTACTAAATATTTACTAACTATGACTAAATTAACAATCAACCGAAACAAATGAAAACCCTAAGTATGGTTGAGATATATCCAGTTTATTTACAGCTGCTCTAGTAATAAGTGGAATAATATTTTAAGCACAAGCTTATGATTACTATAAGATCATTAATTTGTTTTTCCCATCATCAAATCACTTCTAGTTCTTCTTTTTCTAAGAAAACTCATCTAACGATCGTTACATGATTAAAGATTCACAAATAACAAGGTCATGTATTGCGTTTAGAAACCAACTTGCACTAGACGATAAAATTGGAAACTAGTCTTCCCTTAATAGCGTTCATTACATCAATGGTTGATAAATATTATTCAATGCCATGTGAATATAACAAGTCACCTATACAAGTAAAATCACTGCTTAAAAACATGCGTTACAAAATATTATAAGCTTAACCTGAGAGCAAATATTAAGACGATTATCTCTAAGAAGTCTAGACTAATAAAGAATAATACTAACTTCCTATAATATATAATAAATAATTATCTAAATTTCCTAATAATGAATTGTCTATACATTATGCATATATAATCTAATACGTAAGTATAAAAACAAAATATCCAGTACAAATTTATTACTGTTGATTTTATTATAATACTATTATTGTTATAACAATATACAAGTTTTTAGTATATTAGTTGCAGAATGGTATATTAAAATATGCTAATACATTTCATTACATTAAGAGTGTAAATAATTTTCGAAGATTCTTAGTGATTACGGAATATGAATCGTTTGAGTGTATGTTACAATACGAAATACATTAATTCCATTGTTATGTTAAATAAGAAACTTGTCAACAATATAGATGACGTAGGTTAAATGCAGTCATGTATTCACGTTTTTTTGTAATCATATATTAAAATTCACAAAAAAAAATCACACGTAATCCACCACACCACCAACATAATCCGCACCTACATCATTTAACAACTTCAATTAGCTCAATAATCAACGCACACACTTTTCCCATTTACGAGTATGAGCAAATAATAAATCCACATCAAGATTTCAACGATACATCATCGACACCATTGAACTTTTAGATAGTTAATCCAGTCACGGAACCGTTCGTCCACGGAATACATAAAGCGGAGGCAGGAAGCGGAGACGTGCTTGTATGCTTACTCCCAACCATTGTAACCATATTTAGACACCAGCGACGATATAAATCGTACCCTCCGAACTTATTTAACATTTGACAGTTGAGTGCATTTCCCGTTCTTTTAGTTATACATTAGAACGTATTGAGGATGATACCCATATGATAAATGTTCAATATTTAAACAGGCGAGGGAATGTTATATTCTTCAAGAATTTTAAATTACTTAATAACCCTTTCATAAAGTTAGAACACAATAAAAGTTGTAAGCATTTTATAAAAAGATTAATTGTTATTATAAAAGGCAAACTTACAAATCAACCAATATTTCTGATGTCAATTACATCTATAATAGGTTAATCGGGAAGTTTGTTACGGGAAAGGAATGAAATTGGCATTCTACACACGCAATTATATAAATCCATTTCAAAACAATTTTAAAACGTTAATGAAGATTTATGTTCTATGCAACTAAAATATTTCGAATACAATGGAGGGAATATTCGTTTGTTTGGAGACTTGACTATGGAGGAATCTTACCAACTTACAAATGCTAAAATTAACGACATATATTTTATGTAATTATACTCGTATAAACAGAGTACAGTAAGAGCATTTACGATTTCCAGGTACAGCTCTCGTAATCCAGGGCAACACTTGAAAGTACTTTGTTTATAAACACACGTGATGCATCATATTATTACTATGCACTCTGAAACATGCTCAAAATAAACACATAGAGTATTACCAATTGATTTAAGCGGATATATGTAGTTTAAACGCAGAGATTTCTCAATATGTTTAACATTTCAAAAGATACATTTAACGGTGTATGCCTTTAAAAATGGGACATGTCAAAATCTTTTAGGTTTTATATAGTTATAAGCAGTCCCACTCACGGCCAGTTCTATCTCATCTACACCAAATCACACTATCAATGACAGCTGCTCTGGACTTCCTCAACAATAGGCACGATAAAAACGCTTCAAGACTCCTACTCAAGATGTTAATTCGGATTCAAGACATTTATACAATCAATGCGTGCACTGCACTTTCGAAACGCCGCGTGGGCGCTAAGTTAATACCCGCTGGTAGCTTTACGTCGTTGCAAATAATCTATATAATACCTGCTTCGACAAATAGCGATTGGTCTCGGCCCGGGCTGGATTAGGGTGTCTGTCTGACTGTGTCGAATTGGAAATCGCGCCAATCATACCGATTTGAGTATATAATTTCTATAACAAAGTGCTGTTCGATTGGATCTTTGTCCAAAATTCAAGATAATATTGTACGTCTCATATATGAACAAATTGGTATAGTTATGTCGCAATATTGGCTCTTTAATGGGTATGTATAAGTTCACTTTGTCGATTAACCAAAAAAGGATTTTGAATTGAAAGGATGGTTAAATAGAACGGTGAGTCTTTGTTATCTAGAGCTTATAAGACGATTCATTATAACAGACATGAAGAAAAGACATAAATTCAAAACATTTAATTATAAATCAGGACTATATACAGGGTGTTCGTTACAACCAACTATTAGCAGCTAAGTACCAACACATAGCTCAGTAAAACACAGTTAACATTACAAATTACACACATTAATCTCATCACGATTCAAGAGCAAAGATTACGCATCAGTACATGCAGTTATTTGCATGCATATACCTGATTATATTCAACTCTGTGACAGTCGTATAATTATAACTGGCTGCGAACCCATATAAGGTTGTTCCCGTTCAGCAAATACGGTGCAATGAAACTCTGAATACCGTGATTAGGAACTCTGTATTGAGTGCATGAACTGATAAAAACAGCATTTGAAAACACCTGTATACAGTAATGTTATTGACACAGCTAACTCGTTGTTTGTTATAACTACGCATATTTTTTCCTTCATTTGATTTATATAAAGGAACACATTGGGTGTATTATGTCAGTTACAATGAAAATGTGATCCTTAAGAACATATCATACAGAAATAATATTTACAAATGAAAACATAACTACCATATATGACTGTCATAACTACCCATAGACATGTATAAAAATCTTTCTTCAGCTATCATAGTCCGGTGTCCATTACAAAACTGTCCACGTTGTCGGAAAGTATCCGTTTCCCGACATTTACTCGCATCATTTTAAGCCTTTATTTACGACTCTGTCACTTATCAAAGCCACCGACCGTATAACATATTCAAAACATAACCCCGCTACCTCATAACCGTGGTCATAATATTGCAATTACGGAAGGGATTGGCCTACGAGATTCTTATTTATACGGGATTTATTAACAGTTCGAAGCCGGCGCCTTCTTAATATATGTTAATATCAACTTTCGCTGGATGCATTTATCGCTATGACGTTCGACTGTAATACAGAATGTTATTGAAATCATTTCTATTATAATGAATCGTTAATTTACCCACAATATTTTTCTTCATAAAAAAAAGGTTTTTAACCGCACGTTATACAGATATAAATAATAAAATTAAAATCATTTATTAAGTGCCTAATAAAGCGTCTAACAATTTCATACCAACAATTGCTCGGATGTAGGAGCCAAATTATACGTGTGATTAACATAGCAAAGCTGTTACGACATTGCTATTGTATTGTTAATACCGGTATGTTATTACTTTAATTTTATTATCGTAGCATTCCATACGTTAACAACTTTGAACAATTTAACAAGTTCTTGTGTATAATTAAAAGTAAAACCTGTGTGTTCTTTTATACACATACTAGCTGCACCCGGCAAACGCTTTTCTGCCTTACTCATATCAGTTAGGGGTATGAAAAATAGATGTTGGCCGATTCTCAGATCCACCCGATATGCATACTTAATTTCATAAGAATCGGTCCAGCCTTTTCGGAGGAGTTCGGTAACTAACATTGTGACATGGGAATTTTATATATAAGAAGATTATAAAGGCCATTGTCATCTCTCAATATTCTATATTAAAGTCGTCGATAAAGACAACATACCCACTATATCGGGTTAGCCCTATGTATAAATAAACAACGAAGCTCATGAATGACCACTTGAGACTTACTTAGACGTAAATTAACAAAAAACAATAGCTGAAAAATCAGCTGGCGAATTAACCGGCAGATCAAGTTTACGGGTAATGTCATTTACGACATATTTATTGAATAACGTACATAAATCAGCCGCCTACGAGTTCGCCACGGCATCAGAAGCGTGTTTGATCTGCAATTCATTAGTATTCGAGTCTAGCCCCGGCTCTTATGTAAGCGAGCCTTGTAACATAGTGACATTGGCGATTTAGTAATCTTCGCAATGTTAACGCATGTTATGGCAATGTACATACTACGGTCTGTGAGAGATCTCCGTACACAACCTAAATATATAAAGTTCAAGTAGATGTGAATTGATCGAAATGTGTTATGTAAAGAGGTTTGTTGTAGTTTTATTTTTAGCTAGTTATTAAACAACCCTCCCGAAACCGGAAGTGCTTAATTGATTTTTTTTTATTTTTTGGTATTTTTTGTCGCTTACTCGATGTTGTTTACTCGATGAATCCGTGTGTTTTCAACCGATTGACGAGATTCCTTTTTTAATTTTTAGTTTTATAACATTGAAATGCTTTTTTTTTTAAATGAGAAATTTTGAAAGAATAGAAATAGAATAGAAACTTTTGAGATTATTTTTGTTTGATAGTCACTTGATGTCATTTTGTGATATTTCAGAATATGGACCGGTACTATTTTTCCGGACCGGACCTTTTTTCTATGTTTAAAGCAACCCAGTAATTGAAACACGAATTAAACATTTACAATATACATAAAGAGTCGCTGTTTTTCCAAATGTGTCGCAATTTCTAACAGTAACTAACACACACGAATAGAACATAATTACATATATTTCGTTATACACGACTGTACAGTTCAATCTGAAACTTGTGACGTTTCCTCTTCGCAGTTGCGCTGCAAATACAAATGATCAATGATTTGCCGCACATCTAGTTAAGCCTCATAGAGCACAATGCCGGTGGCCGTATACATTTTTCGGACCGTATAAGGCTACTTCTAGAATACGGCTCGACTACATAAGTACAGAAAGATCATCCCTGCAGGCTAACTATTTCGATTTTACTATACGGTGAAAGTGAAAATGTAATTCTTGTTGGTAATTTAAGTGTGGAATAAACGTTTAATTTTAATAGAAACTCTATTAGCAGAAGATTTTCAAAATTTAAACCGACCCTATGTTTTTATAATGAAAAAGGACACGATTCGTCTCTCACTATATTTTAAAAGCAATACAATGTTTCTATATTTTAAGCAGATAAAAATCAATGTCCTTTCCACATAATATTATGTGCGCCAACATTCGCAAGCAAACATAGGTGGGTCAACTCGTTCCAAAGCAAGATAAGATTACTTGCACTATTTCAACATCTGATATTTATACACGACGTAACCCCTTTATCTCTAATCCCAGTAACAATAAAATACAATTAACTTAATAAACTGGACGGCTTTTGAAGGCATAGCCGTTCGGCATAGCGTGACTGCCTCTCTCCGCATAAAGATATTTGAAATCGTGCCATCGATAAGAACTGAACAGTAATCAGTTATTGCCAAATGTGTATCAAAGCTAATATGCATTACTTACCTCTGGAGGCAATGGCTGAGAAGACAGTTCACTCCATGGACGTAAAAGAGCGCGCTCAGTATCGGCTTCCTTGGAGGCGAAGCTTACTCCATACCTCCTAAATAGCGCGAGCTCGTAAAGCCTCCGCCAAGGGATGCCATCGGGTTTCTTCTTTCTAATACTTCCCCGCAGTGACGGTGTGCGAACGAACGGATCACTATGAACACCATTTTTTGACGCACCACGCCACGGTGGCTTAGTGCCATTCGTATTGTTTTTACCGTTTAATGTTCCCCCAGAGCCTTTGCGGACAAGAGCAACTTTACTATGAATAGGAGTTTTCTTTTTCTCATCAATACTACCAGGACTTATAACATCATCTTCATAATTCAAGCCATCGGACTTTACTTCTTCTATAGTCACTGCAGCAGATTTCCTGCCTCGAAAACTGCCTCTCGATGGAGTTCTAGTGAAAGTGTTTCTCCATTTTTCACCATCCACTTCATCATATAAAGCTACAACTGTATTGTCATCAGCATAACGCATGCGAGCTGTTTTCATTAAAGATGCTTTTGTATTTTGCGTAAACAATCTCTCACAAGGGCTAGTCAATTTTGTGTCTTGGCGGGTTTTAAATGTATTTTCAGAATCACTGTCACTATGGCCATCATGCGAACTAGTGCTGTTGCTAAAACTTTTCGTAAATGACCCGTTGCCATTTTTCGGCATACTACCGCCATTTTTATTAGGATCCTGTATTTCTATTATACATTCATTTCTGAACGATTTTCTGGAGTGTAAACTTGTGTTAGAATCAGATTTTGCAAGAGGACTGATTCTATGATCAAGACATCCGTGTGCATGCGCTTTTCCTGTGCAATGCTTGTGAATCTTGGCTAGAGCTGCTAACGTTTTGGTTCCATTGGGCGATAGTTCATCACCGCTTCGCAATGACTGCTCAAATGCTCCTTGTATGTGAAACATTTTTAATGCCACTATATTGCTTTTCTCATGCGGGCATTTCAATGGACTTCTGGCATTTTGCGAGATCAAAGTTCATTTTCTATCGATCTGATTGATCGTGACAGTCATGGTACACTGCGTAATAACGTATTCGTGAAACGGTGTAGATCGGCGGTTAAATATATAATAAGTCTCATTACTAACTAACAATATATCGTTATCGGTCGGTCAGCTAATGGATTCGCGAAGTTCAAATGGGCAATGTAGTTGTTGCGGATATTTATTAAAGGGCAAGGGACATTGTCATTATTGTAACGACACTTGAGTTGGATAAAAAGCAGTGTGTAAAAAAGTTGTTTAGCAGTATGTTTTTTTTTTGTAATCCTATTGAATAACTTAAATGGAGAGCGGGTGGCCAATGCTTTAGACTATGAAGCAATAAAATCATGTGGTAATACTCATCAGCTTCAGATTAAGGTGACTAAATGTCTGCCTCCGCATTTGCTATGCCACAACGCCGTCGCGCGAAGTACGTAAACACGTTCGCAGTTAATATTACATAATTCATCTTATTTATAATAATAATTCATTACTAGGCACGAGATTGTATCCTATTATTATAATATTTGCTTACGAGGAGCTAATACGTTCACTTCTACAGAATTGAGCACTTTACATACAATGAAATGTCAATTTAAAGTTTATTTACGACTGGATATCATCTTTAATCTTTGGCTCATCAAGTTATTAGCATATAATATGAGCAAGTATAGACAACACATAGATGCATGTATTTTGCCTAGTTTGCACATTCCAATCCACCTCTTAAGTCGTCCAATGTTAATTTGGTTATCACGTTATCAATATTTGAGCTGTCGTTATCAGTTTTAACTCGCGTCTGACCGTGGGAATGAGGCTCCACTCTCTAACGCATAGCATGTTCTCCTCGTAAAAAATAGATCATTATTTTGCAAATAATAACAACATCATGGACTTTAAATAGGACAGATCCAATATATACTATTATTGTTTAATATTCGTCTCATGTGTAAATAATGCCTAAATAAATATTCTAACTTGGCAACACTTAACATTCACGTTAAGTATAACGAAAACGGTGAATATATTTCAAATTTTTTGAAGAAAAATAAACAAACAGATATAAGATAACGGAAAAGACTGATCCCACAAATTAAAACTCGACAGAACATTCAAAACCACTTAACCAACAATATTTATCTCCAAAAACTATATTAAAAGCACAGCACAGTTCATATTTGTATACGTAAAGTTTATCTAAATGGTCGAACACTTTCCACGTGAGCTGACCGTGTAAATAAAGTCTTAATACATGAACACAACGTTACTCAACCGAATGCAAATTGGTCTAGCGACATAGATCCCACCTATCCGATAATATTGAAATTGTCATTACACAACGTATCGCCGCGTACACACAGTATGAAATTTATTGCGGAGGATAATAACTTGGGACAAACAGTTATTTGTATAGGCAATTATAATTATTCAAGTAATGATATACATACAGAATCATGAATATCGGCATTGAGTTATCGCAAGATAAATAAAGCGAGCGTAATAACGCAGGGAAATAATAACAATTAAACATAATGATAATAATTTAGGGAGATACACAACCCAAGAACAACTACATATAAGATCTCTTCTTATCATATAGATTTCCAGATCTATGATTGAATGATAAAATTAAATGTTGCTCCAAATACAAACTATTTAAGATTTTTATTAAAAAACATATATAAGTAGCACTAGTAATAGTAGTAGTTAAAAATTGCATCAATTCTACTATTGAATAATTTAATCTTTGCAACAAAATGAAGCCATTTAAGCAATGGTAATCGTGCGTTAAAGAATGCACATATATAGTGACCTAAATACTTACCACCTACACTTAATCACTACACCGCATACGCCAAAGCTTCTCATGCATTGTAATTGTCAATTAGTTGTATTATTTACGTTGCGTTGATATCAAGTAATTAAATAGCGCTAAATATCGAAGGTGTTTGTTTGGCTCTTTGTTTATTAGCATGATAAGATTGTCTCGGTTCTTTCAGTCTTTAAAAAATTAAAAATTTGTTACCCGGGATGAATATATTTCATATTATGTTTTGCGTAAGTAGCAATGTCTGTGATGAACTGTGCTTTTGATAGACTCGTAGAGCATTACGAGACCATATTGGACCAAGGAATGATTCAGGTTTTGAAATTGTGAAAAATTTCCACAATCGATGGTCTCGGAAGTACCAACATTTCCGCTGAAATTTATATTTTAAAACATGATTTTGAGCTTAATCACGCTCATAAAATACTCATTAATTTGATACCAATAACAGCAATCCATGCAGTTAGAAAAAAACACATACAGTTAAAATATAACTTGTAACTAACACAACCCGTTTACGGACTCAGCAGGCAAGTGGTTGAATTAGGCAATTCGTTTTGTCAAGTCAATTGCCGCTCGGTAAACATGTAAATTGTTAATGGATAATTTTATTAATGATTTTCTTAAGCCATATTGATGATGCCGAGAGCCAAACGTACTCAAACCAACCATTAGTTGACGTTATGTTCAGTACTTTGATTATTTATTCAAATTAATTGAAATTATTTCGTATTACGTTAATCAAAATATATAGTCATTCATAAAATAAATTTTATTAATTTTAGCGGCAAATTATCACAATTTTAGAAACTCTTAACAAATTAACAAATACTACGAATTGATCCACCATTGCTTTTGAGAATTCGGTTTCACAATAATTTTAAAAATGTTACATAAAAAATGTTCAATGACAGAGACAATAAATAAGACGTTTTCAATATCATTTACATATGAGGTACAAACATTAAACCACAATATATTGAAACGTGACGCCGGGGACACGCGATGCGCCAAAACGCACAAGATCAAGGTGACCGGTAGGCGGTATCAGCGTCTGATAACAATTATATAATTAATTAATCACTTCATTACGAAAAGGCTTCTGCTATCTCGTGATGCGGTTCTCGTCACGATGCGGTACATTACGTTTGAGTCGTTATGGATATTGTATAGAATCCACAAATAATTTCAATAAATACTCCCATTGAAGTTATTTTTAATGATTAGCGAAACCTTAAGCGTTTGTTATAATCGAAATCCACTTGAAAATAATCAATATAAAAATTAGTTAGTGTTGTTTCTAAATTTATTTTAATGTACCAATTATATTTTGCAAAATGATAGCAAATTTAACAAATAGGAGTTGTATGTCTCTTACTAAAGAGACAACCTTAAAAACAATTAGCGTATCTATAATGTTACAGTCGGTTTCACACAAATTTACAGTCCTATATGAATTGCCCTCGCCAATACATATTTTGATATACAACAATACGGAGACATCAACGTGCCATTTTTCTATAAAATTGTCAGCAATACCTCCCTGCCGATACATATAAAAGGTAATTAACTGTATTAACACCAATTATTCCATGTTAATGTTCCTTTAATTGTTATTATAATGTGCTATAACGATAAACCTTTCTCGATACTGAGAAAATATTGCCTTAAGAACACTAAATTTAGAGGACACGTAAAGGACCTTCGGCGGACACGTTTTGAGAAATAAAAATAACATTCTGCTAATATATTCAACGGTCGATATCTGAATATATTACTTGAGGATAATTAATATGTAAATATTATTGACAAAGTTTTTACGATTTAACGATCAAATATAAAACTAGAGTAGCTTTTAACGTAACACATTATGATGAATATTCAAATAACATAATTAAAAA